>NC_063452.1:41387147-41687147 GCF_020379485.1 Brassica napus | reverse complement strand
AAGAAGAATTATATGTGGTATGCATTATTGTAGTTGCTCCTAATGGTTGTATCTATATTATAGAGTTGGTTTAAAATGGTCTTGATGTTGGTTGTTTTTTAAGATTAACTCATAATTTTGAGGTTATTGTAGTTTATTATGTTTTGGGTTGAGAAGGATTGGTATGTAGGTTTTAAATTTTTTTGTTTCATTTTATAGATCTTTCATATTAATCTCGTCCAAGACAACCCAATACCAATATAATTTAGGAAGAAGTGGAAAGGTTGGCTTGAGGTATTATGTACAAAGATTTCGACGAATGTTCCATTAGCCCTACGTTTTGATGTATATTTGTATTATCATTTATTTGAGCATCGTGTATGTGTCAGCTTTTGTATATAGACTCTTTTTTGGTTGTCTATTATTTATGGTTCACACTATCATAATGTACTCATACTGAGTGTTTCATTGCTTTCTTGCGTCACAATTTCTATATCCAATTCATATTTTCAAGTGTTTGTTTAAGCTTTATAAGACTTTAAGGAGTTTATTTTGTTTTGCTAATCTATTGGTTCTCCATCTTCAACTGGTTGACTATGGCTATTTTTGTAACTTGTTTAGCCTTAATTATTTTTCTAAGAATTATGAGGAATGATTATCCGAAGTATGATGATCTCGAGAGGTTGTCAAAGTTTCTTCAAATTGTTTGGTCATAGCTGTGCAACAGGTAAACAAACAGATGTTAATGTTCGCTTGTTATTTTAACGTTTTGTAAAATGGGATATAAGGAGTAGTGGAGGTGGAATTATTACACTTTAGAGTATCATTGAAGTGATGAATTCCCTTTTTAAGAGGCGAGTTCAACTTCACACGGAGGAAAGAATCAAAGTTTCCATTTAGTCAGAGTTATATTTATGCTGCTTTTTATTATGTTTGTGATGCATCATCTCATGCATGAAGATGCCGAAGGGTTTAGTAGTGGTAAGTTACATTATCAAGTTTACTTACGTTAGAAAGAACTATTATAAGAATATTGTTAAAGAATATTGTTAAAGTTGTAACTAATACGACCATGGTGTATGTGAAGTCAGTCACAGTCCAAGTATGTGTAGAATCTTGTTTTATGCAATAAAATGAGTAATGGGAAAATAGAGTAATAATGTGAGTGATACTGATAATAATGTGAAAATGGATTTTGTATAAAAATTAGAGTAATAGTTGTTGAAAAGGATAGTAGCAAAGTAAATATAAACAAAATAAAAGAGCACTAAAACTGAAAGGTGAGAAGACTGAAATTGTGATGGTCACTGTAGGCGGTTGCTATTTAGGTGATCTAAAGCAAAACTTGTATATGATCTAGAAACAATGTTCCAATGAAAATCATAATTGTTGGTTGAGCGTTTAAAAATTTATGGGCATTGTTTGACTGCTATCAAAAGGAATCAGACATGTTTTTTTCTTTTGAAAACAGTCTTGATCATGAAGGATTGATTGTCTTTTTTTGGGAGCTTGAGGTTAGTCTCGGACAACAGACGTACACATCAGTAACTATTGCTCTGAACAAAAAACAGAGTGAGTCACAAAGTAAGTAGCAGACGTTAATTGTTTTAAATATAGAAACAAAAATACTCTTACAATCTTGGGATTTATGATTGTTGCGATAACAACCCTTGGATCCACCCATAAGCCTTCCATTGTGATTCGAACATACTCATGGTCACAGACACATCACTGCCAATGGCAAACAGAGTAGGAAAAAAACAACGTGTAAGTTCATCAAAAAGGGCGTTATCAGTTATAAAAGTTATGAGGGCTTTGTACCATTAATTATTAAATTGTTGAGGGTCTTAACCTGAAATAAATTATTACCCGACAATTTTGATGGTTGACATGACACGATATTTCCCTTTAGGGCATCTGCATCAATAAACCTTTCATAACTTTAATTTTTTATTATTTTTTTTTTACTTTTTCGTTTGATTTAAAAAAAAAAAAAAAAAAAATTAAGCAGACCAATCGCGGGCCACCACGTAGCGTGGGACCCGCGATACAGTGATGAACCAGGTTCATCCCACTGAACCTGCAGGAGCTGAGTTCACAAAAAAGAGAATATTTTAATATTTTTTTTTTGGGAAAAGTGTGAACTTCTGCATTGAACCTTCAATGCAGATGCTCTTACAATACTCTTTATAGCAGCAAGCTCACCAATAATGTCTGAAAGAATAAAAAACATGCAATTATCGAACCAGTTAAAATGAGGAATTGGTATAAACAGCCAAAATTTCGGTTTACCTGGAAGATGGGTGATAGTGTTGTCTACGCATAGTAGCTCATTGTGATTACAGAACCAGAAACGTTCTTCAGGGGAGAAACCGGTTCCGTTATCTCATCAAAAACAGTTGAGTCATTATACTGTATTAAGACATGAGAGTTGAATAGCTTGAAGTTTTGATTGGCTCGGATAATATCAAATCTGGTGACGGAGTACATTAAACCCGCCTTGGAAAGGTGTCTGAAAGTGAGCAGACGATAGACGTTCACCGTGGCTAGCGTGAGAGCCGCCTGCAACAAATTGAAAAGTGGAAAAACCTTCAACAATCTTAGTAGAATTCAATTGCCAAATATGTAAAATAAATATATTCATAATTTTTTTATAGTTCAGTTTTGAGGCCGGCTTTGTTTTTAGAAATATATAAAGATTGATTTTTTTATTTCAACCTACCCCATCTTCCAAATACCAGTAAGCCTGTGTAAGAAAATTCAAGCGGTTATGACTCGATTCTGGTGTGACTCAAACGACGGGAAGAAAAAGATAAATTGGATCTCATGGGATAAAATGACTCTACCTAAAGGTTCAGGAGGCCTTGGACTCAAAGACATTCAGCGGTTTAATACCGCCTTGCTTGCGAAAATCCCATGGAGGATACTCACCCAACCAAACTACTTGCTAGCACGGGTCCTCTTGGGCAAGTACTGCCATAATGCAAGCATCCTTCGTGTGGAGCCTAACAAGTCAATATCTCACGGCTGGAGAGGTATTCTTGCAGGAAGAGACCTTCTTGTCGAACACCTAGGAAGAGTGATTGGTAATGGAGAAACAACCAGGATTTGGGGAGAACCCTGGATCTCATCTGAAGCTCCAATTTACCCCCACAGCCCACTACAGGAAGATATGAGTGATCTTGCTGTCTCCGATCTGCTGTTAAGAGGTTTTGATGTTTGGAACATCACAAAGATCATAGCTCTTCTCCCAGACCTTGTAAAGGAAATCATGGCTATTAAACCAAGCGAGACTGGAGCGCCAGACTCCTATGTGTGGTACCTAGCAGCATCAGGAACGTACTCAACACGGTCGGGCTACGCCGCAGCTTTAGAGAGTAACCCAAACAAGCCAGTCTTGCCGATAGCTACAGCATCCCTGAACTGGAATAAGATGATATGGAACGTCAAATGCCCGCCAAAGCAGAAGCTTCTGATATGGAAGATCCTCCATGACGCCATTCCCACCGGTGATAACCTGCAGAGGAGAGGAGTACCACACATCGCTACCTGCCCCCACTGCGGGGAATACGAAACCATAGATCACCTCTTCCTCCACTGCCCTTTTGCTACCCAAATCTGGGATTTGGCTCCGATAAAAACTCGATTCGACTATGCATCATGCACAGGCTTCGTCACGACGCTGGAAGTCTCATCTCTCTGGACCTGCTTACCACCGACTGGAGTCACGAGAGACATCTTTTTCTGGATCACTTGGACAATATGGATGGCCCGGAATCAACGAATCTTCGAATCACGATCTTCAACTCTGATGGATGTGATCTCCATAGCTCTCTCAAACGCACAAGAATGGACAAGGGTCCAAGGAGACCTCTCTAGTACCCAAGTCACCCCCACCTTGATAACTCAATCTCCGGTGATTTCGATTCCCCCTGATGCGATCGTGTGCAACACAGATGTAGCTTGGAACCCGATCACAAAAGCGGCGGGGATTGGGTGGATCTTCACAGCTCAAGACTCCCAATTGCAACAGGGCTCCGAATCGCACACTTGGATCCAATCTGCTTTCCAAGCAGAAGCTCTTGCGGTCCGTGTTGCGCTTTCACACGCCATTCAGCTTGGCTACAACAAAATCTGGCTACGTTCAGACTCCCTTGGGCTAATCAAAGCCATTGTTTCGACATCAAAACCAAAGAATCTCTACGGAATTCTCTCGGACGTCGAAACCCTTTCAGCTTCGTTTATTTCTCTTTTATTCCAAGAACCCTTAATGGGCCTGCAGATTTAGTGGCAAAATCTGCACTTGTAATATGACCTCTGCTTGGGCTTGAACCCAATTCCTAATATAAGTATGTTTGTTGCTCAAAAAAATATAAAGATTGATTTACCAGAACCAAATTAGTTAGAAGAACGGAATAACATTGGCCATATCAATACCCATAAGCTTCCCATCATGTTTAAACGTTTCTGGCTTTCCAAAAATTCAGAAGTCGCACGTCGAAGGTGGAGGACATGGGCCGGACTTCAAATCAGGGAGTAAGATATATGAGTTAGCCATTCAAGCGAAATAGAACTTTCTACTGTTTTAAAGATTTTTGAGGATGATATTTACAGATGAAAGCTAACCTTTTTTTAAAGCTGGAGATCCACCGCCTTTTAGAGAGATGCAATGAATGAAGAAATGGTGGTAGGAGTGGGTGGAAGAATTAATGATGATGATTCAATGCAGTTTGTAACGGTTTAGGAGAAAAGAATTCCAAACGAAACGGAATAAACAGAGTTTGAGCAAGAGATTCACCATGAAAATCCGCCTAGAAACTTCCAGAAGACCCCATTGTCGCTTGAGCTTTCAGATAACGAAGAGAATGATGAACCCTAAATTTGTCCTCATGTGTGAAGAAAAACGTAGTCACTATCGGATTCGGTTATCTAAAAACTAAATAATTTAATCCAAATGCAAATTATAAAGATAACAGCCCATCCTGAAACAAAAAAAAAACTTAACTCACGAGCGGCTATTCGTTAATACACGTGGTGGTTCCTTAGCACTCGAATTGATTACATGTCATCAATAGGTAAGAGACAATGTCTTCTTTATATAATAAGATTTGATTCATTTTAGTAACTATTAAAATATTTGATATTGACAAAAAAAAAACATTTTGGTATAAATTGAATTGATTGTCGTTAAGAAAATAAACGGCAAGGTCCACATTTCATAGTCTGGATAAAACACTTGAAAGTAACGTTTTCTAGAGATTGTGTATCTTACATTCACGTTTTGTTTTTCTTTAAGAAGTCTTTAATCGTTGAACCAACATTTTAATTCATAAATCCTTGTTTTACATTATTTAACAAAGTCATAATGAGCCTTATTCAACTAGCAGTACCACACATAAATGAAACAATCAATATTCTCAAGAAAACTATTTTAGTCTGGATAAAACACTTTAAAATAACATATTTCAGAGATTGGGTATCTTACATTCACGTTTTATTTTTCTTCTTAAAAAGTCTTTAATCGTTGAACCAGCATTTTAATTTATAAATCTTCATTTTACATCAGAGACAAAGAATTTAAGAAAACAGAGGAAAAACTCTAACGCCGCCGTAAAAGAAAAAAAAAAAGCGATTCTTGATCTTACCTTCTCCGGTGGCCGGCAAGCTTCGTCGGTGCCGTGAGAAGGTCCTTAGTCTAGTTCCTTGTGTCTTTTTAGACTGAGATGAGGCTTTCGAAAGTCAGAGAAGTTTTGGATCTTGGAATCGATTTCGATTTCATCCTCTAGTTTGCTTGGGCTCCTTCACTAGATCCGTAGCTTTTTCTGGTGCGCGGTGCAAGTTATGCCGGGTCTGATATGGGATGGTACTTCTTCCTTCGGATCGGGTGAAGCAGAACTCAAGTATTTCAATGGTGTTCTCTCGTTCTTCCTCTGTCCTTTTGACTTCATTTTGATGCTTCAGATGTTCTTGGTCTCGGTTAGTTGTTAGTTACGTTTGTCTTAACCTAGCTCTGGGTCCAAAGACTTTCGATATAAGTTCGGCTCTGCATGAAGGTCGTCGGGGAGTTCTTATGGAATTTCTTAATGAAGTTTCCTCGTGGAGGCAACTTGAGAGAGTGTAGTGGATTCAGAGTCAGGGGTTCGGCTCTTAGATTTCTTGGAAGAAGATTCAGTTGTTGATGGACTTGTGGAGTTTGTTTGGTCTAATGGCTTTGGTGGGAGATATCATTTCCTATGTTTTCAGGTATTTCTCTGCATTGGAAGTTGGTCGTGCTCTGTCTTCGACAAGGCGTCTGGTTCTTGATTGTTGTCATCTTTGGTAAGTCCTCGCTGTTAGTCCTCTGGTCGTTGTATTGATCTCTTCTATTGGTGAAGTTTCGGGGCGGGGAAGTTGTGCAGTTCCTTGGTTTGAAACCAACGGGTTCTTCCGGATTACTTGGTAAGGGGCTGTGGAGCCTTGGCTCAATTGCGTGCAGTCTTTGAGTAGTTAATTGCCAACCGTCGTCTTCTTTGGCTACTCGGGTTGAAGATCGATTCTCCTGTGCCTTCTTGTGTTGAAGCAGATTTATGTATGGTTCTTGAACGTGTTTCTCTGGTGGAACAGTTCTAGGAGGTCTTCTTCGAACTCAAATAATTAGGCTTGCATCGCTTTCTCACTCATCTCTGCTTCCGGCTCCGTTCAGCTTCTCCATTCTTGAAGTGCATCGTGTATCTCCTATGGTTCTAATCAACTTTGTCTTCTTCCTTTCGTCTAGTTTATGGCTCAATGTCTGTTCTAATTTTAGTCTCCGGATGATGCATATCACCTTGCCGGTTTATGGCTCTAGAAAGATTGTAAACTTTTGCTGGCTTTGTACGATGCTTTGCTCAAAGTTAATATTAATCTATTAGATGACAAAAAAAAATCTTCATTTTACATTATTTAACAAGTCAGAATGAGCTGTATTCAACTAGTAGTACCACACATAAATGAAACAGCCAATATCCTCAAGAAAACTTATTAAGTTTTAACAAATAATATTTTAACCAGTTTTTTTTTGAAATCTGATAAATTGCAAGTAACAAATATATAATAATGAATAATAGTATGATATACGTCTATGTCATAGTGCCTCTACCCCGTTTAAAAGAACAAACAAAATTTTCAAAACGGTTGACAACCCAATATTTTAAAACAAAATATCAAAAATGAATATGAATTAGACCAAAAAAATGTAATATGAATGAATTTACAGATACCATAAAATTAAAAAGAAAATATTTTATGTAGTTCTAGTATTAAAATTGAAACTATTAAAAAAAAAATCTTTTAATGCATATATAATATATATCTTTAGCACCAATTTTCATTTAAACAACTAAATCACTTATTCAACTGGTACCATAATTAATTTCTTATATTGAGGACAAAAATAAGTAAATATCTCATAAATAGAGTCCATTGATTGGATGTAAAAGGACAATCACCTTTGAAGAGTGGGAATGTTTGATTCACTTCATGCGTTGATAATAGGATAAATAGTATGAAAATGACGATTGTTCTTTATCTAAGTAAGCTAATCAAAAATTGTAAATTCTTTAGTATAGTGGTTTGATTAACAAAGAATTACATTTTACGAAATATAAATTTGAATATAAAAATGAAACTTGTCATTGTTTTTTTTATAGAAAAAATTATTTAAAATTTTTAACACGGTTCAAATAGAATTACAAGTGTATTTTTATAAAATGTTTAAACATGAATCTTCATAAAATATGCAAAATTATTGGTTGCAAGAGCATATAAGTAGTAATTTTAATAAGATATTATTCAATGCTGAAATAGTAAATACAAAAATGGACGTCCCAAAACAAGTGGAGGATATGAATAAAGACAAAAAAAGATGAATTAAAGACAAAAACGAGGATCATGGGTTGCATTCTTTTTTTTTTTACCGGCAATTTTTTTTTCCGGTTACTATGCTATTACAAACGATAAGAAATATTGCATATACGATATTACAATCGACAATTTTACCTATTTTGTGAGGATTCACGTATGACTGCATACCTTGAGCCGCCATGTGAGATCCATTCTTGACAGTACTCCTTGCGCTTTGCTGAAGATCTCTTGTAGATATTTTTTCCAATTTTCTGCATAATTCGCTTTATCCGGAAATCAATATCCGAACATTTTGGTATAGAAATTGTGTCGACTGAGATTCAAACCCTAGACTTTGTGTATGAGCTTTTTAAACTTTAGTCACTAGGCCACCGTCTTCCACTTTTTTACCAACAGTTGAAGGATTATGTGTTGCAACTTGCATCCATCTTCTTTTGACCATTTCGATCACCATCAATGCCTTATGAATCAAAATCCACATTAATGTCAGACCCATCAATCATCACATGAGCAGAATAAACTTTTCATTAAAGTTTTTTATACTTCAATTGTTTTTGTTTTTTTGTTTCTTGACATCCTTGGATTGTTTTAAATGCAGTATTTTGAACTAAGAGGATGATTAACCCTATAACTTCATTTGAGTTTCTTAATGACTTTTTTAATAATAAATGTAATTAAGAACTTTAGTTAAGAAATACTTAGTTTTTATACACATTGGTAGTTTCTTAATTAAAGGTTCTTAAAAAAATATTAAATATTGTTTTTTTTAAATATAAATTTTTATTTTTAAATAAAACATAGTACAAAATAACATTTTAAACATATATTTTCATAAAAAAAACAAGAGTGTTCTGAAACTTTATATGGACTTTGAATAGAAAGAGTGTTGAGGAGAGAGTGTTGTGAAGAAAGAACAAGAGTGTTGCGGAGAGAGTGTTGTGAAGAGAGAACAAGAGTGTCGTGGAGAAAGATAGTGGAGAAAGATACAAGAGTGTTGTGAAGTTATATAGAACATTAACAGAAATCCGACACTTTGTATACAAACTTTATAGTACACAAGAATACAACAGTCTGTGATTTTGATAATATACAACGATACAAAAGCAAACAAAAGCTCGTGACTTTGCATTGAAACATGACACAAGTATACAAAAGCATACACAAGTCCATGAGTGATCTTAGAAAGGCCTGACAACAAACATGACACTTTTCATGAAGATCTTCACACCATGCAGTGATGTCTTTCTCTCTGTGGTCCATCAAACCCTGAAACACACAAGAACAAAAGTCTCAGTTTTTTAGATGACATTTACATGATATGATCACTTACACATCCAGTCATCACAAAAACAAAAGTCTCAGTAATCTGGTTCATATTTATGACAGCAAGAGAAACCAAAAGTCACGAGCTTTTCATCACTTAAACAACTACAACAGGACAAGAACAACAACAACACACACCTAAACCACTAAAACAGAACATGAAACATAAAATGAAACAAGAACAACAAAAGCACATAGACACTCGTTTTAAGAGCAGTTGAGTGATCGTACCATCACCAGCATCGTCATTAGTAGCAGTAGCAAAACTCCATATGTGTTGACAAACCGAAAAACAATCAAGCTTTACTCACACTTACAAAAAAAAAAGAAAAAAAAACAGATATGCCTTCTCAGACAAAGATTCCTCTTTGATGATCTTAACTTAGTGAAACCACACAACCTAATCTTAATCATTTGAGCTACTGAGAAGAAGAGTGAGAGTAATCATGAACAAGATACGATTCAATTGTTGCCAAGGAATAAATAAATACATATCCAATCAATTCAATTTGGATTATCTCTATTTTAACACAAATGAGTTAAAAATCGCACCTTTTACTCCATGGATTGCATAAGAGCTTGATCAATAGACCCAACATTGTTAATCTGAGAGGATCTAGCACTGAAACCACGGCTGCGCATGTCCACGACACCGAAACCAGAAACCCTAGAAACTCCTTTGCTGAAAATCGAAGACGATGGCCTTTGTCGTCCTCACGGAGAAGACATCGTCGTGTTCACGGAGAAAAAAAAGAGAAGACGAAGAAAGAGAAAGAGAAATAAAAGAAAATAAAGAGAGAAAAATAAATTATATTTGATTGTGTGCTGACACACGTGTGTTTAAAACCTCTCTAAGAGCACGTTTATTCGAGTCCTTAAGTGGGTTGGTCAGCATAATTGGGCTTTAAAAATAAAGATTAAATCGGATTAAAGCAAGAGGCGTTGTTTAATTACGACCGCGAAGAGGCGTCCCTTACCAGGCACGTGTCACGTTCCAATTGGCGAGAGGAGCGGTGACGGGGTAAACCCAGGTTCGTTTCATTTTTTCTTCTCTCTTTTTTTCCTGTTCTCTCCTCCGACAAAATGCGATTTCAAAGGTGATTCTCTCCCTCTCGGTGGCTCGCGTCAAGGAAATGGTGACAGCTCTATCGGTGAGTCTCGGCGAAGAAGGAAAACATAGACCTTTCTATCTTTCTATCGGTGGTTCTCCTCGAAGAGCGTCCGGTGAACTCTCTCTCTATCGGTGGCTCTCTGAGACGATGAAGAACACGATTGCTGCGGCTGAGGCGAATCGAAAGGTAAATCTGCGGTTATATATGTTTATGTTTCAATCTTTCAAGTTTGCATGTATCAGATTCTTCATCGTGAATCTTTGAAATTAAATCCTCTGAATTTTTTTTGTCTTTAGGTGGATCGATCAAGAGGCATGAGGCATGATCCAGGTTGATTTGTTCCTTCTTCATCGTCAATTTATAATACATATCCTCTGTTTTTTTTTATTTGTTTCTCTCTGTTTTCTCTTAGGTGGATTGATGAAGAGGCTGTCCGAGTTAGATTGTGTATGTGTGTAATGAGGTATGTTCCTGTAAATTAAGCTCCTTGTTCATCCATATTTTACTCGAATTTGTTTTGATATGTTTTGGAAATTTTTTGTGTTTAGATGGTTTGATGAAAAGGCATCACACAGGTTCATGAGACAAAGAGCGTACGATTGTTCATACAGGTAAAGCCTATGTCTTTACTCTGTCTACGTGTGATAAAGCATTGTTTGAAATGAATTCAATCATCGGTTAATGTTAGGTTAAGTAATAAATACCTCTTTCTCTTGTTAGATAAAGGTTGTGTGGTTGTGTTAGGTAGTTAATAGGTTTGGTTATTGTTAGATAGAAGTAAATGGTGTGGTGTGTTGATTGAGTTATTGTTAGATAGAAGTAAATGGCGTGGTGTGTTGAATGAGTTAGATATATGTCTTCTCAGACAGCTTGGTGTGTGGTTGTGATCAATGCTTTGATAGGATTCTTGAAGCTATTACGGAAACTGTCTTCTCCTCTATCTTCAATACACTTCTCTTCCCACTTCAAAACTTTTCTTCTTTCATTTCTCTCTATCTTGATCGTCCTTTTAATATGGATTCTTATCCATCTTCTGAAACTTCAAAGTTTGTTGACTTACTTAATAGTCAACAAACTGTTTCCTTTGGAAACTTTGAAGAAAGTATTGAACTATCTTCCTCTCAAGTTCCCTTTCTAGGCAGTATAGGAACCCAAGATTCAAACTTTGATGGAGTCACGGGGGCAGAGCGTGGAGAACGGCGTAAATGGACACCAACTGATGATATTGTCTTGATCAGCTCGTGGTTAAACACGAGCAAAGATCCTGTAGTTGGCAACGAGCAAAAATCTGGAACTTTTTGGAACAGAGTTGCTGCATATTTTGCGGCAAGTCCTCTAGTTGCTGCCTGCGAAGAAAGAGAAGGAGCCCATTGCAAGCATCGCTGGCACCGGATCAATGACATCCTGTCCATATTATGTGGTGCGTATGAAGCTGCCACAAGAGAGAAAGCTAGCGGCCATAATGAGAATGACGTTGTCAAACTTGCTCATTAAATTTTCTACAACAACCACAAGAAAAAATTCAATCTAGAACACGCATGGAAGGAACTACGCAACGATCAGAAGTGGTGCGATCTCTTTACGGCTAAAAAAGAAGGGAGCTCGAAGAAGAGGAAATGCGGGGAGGGTGCAGAGTCAGAGACCTCTGAAGCAACCGCCAACAAGCGTCCCCCGGGTGTGAAGGACGCAAAGGCAAGTGGTAAGAAGAAGGTGGTAGACGAGGATAATCTGAACAAGTTTGAGACTATGTGGACGATAAAACAGGCGGATTTGGACTCGAAAGAGAGGTTGTCTAAGCTGAATCTGCCTGACCGTCTACTATGAAAACAGAACCCCTTGCTGACTATGAAGACGAACTCAAAAAGA
This sequence comes from Brassica napus, assembly GCF_020379485.1. Taxonomy (NCBI): domain Eukaryota; kingdom Viridiplantae; phylum Streptophyta; class Magnoliopsida; order Brassicales; family Brassicaceae; genus Brassica; species Brassica napus. The sequence goes on along the minus strand of NC_063452.1, from coordinate 41,674,986 downwards.
AGCTCATAACTGAGTTGTTCTCAAATTAAGTATTGTTTTGTATCTGGTTCTGTTTCATGTTAAGCCTCTTGTTATGTTTCATGTATCTGGTTCTGTTTCAAGTTTAAGTCTCTAGTTATGTTTCATGTTTGTTTGCTTGTGCTCCGAGTTGGTTTGCTTGTTTAATGTTCTATAAAATGAAATGTTGGTTTGCTTGTTTAATGTTCCTAAAATGTTCTTCTTCATCATCTTGCAGGCTGCGAGGCAACGAGGTCACGGGTTTATCTTATATCTTTGGACAGAGGAGATAATAGTTCACGGGTTTGTACTAGAGAGAATGAGAGAATGTGAGTGAGAGAGTGTTGTTCTTGTCGGGTCACGAGAGTTAGAGAGTGTTGTTTTTTTGTAAATGACAGAGGTCACGAGTGTTGTTGTTGTTGTGTCACGAGTCACGGGTTTGTACTCGAGAGAGTGTTGTTGTTGTTATATAATTCAGAGAGAATAAGTCACAAACATCTAACTTTCTTCCTCTCTCATTCGCTCATCACTAATTCTTCCAATCATAATCCAGAAACAATTCTTCCAATCATACTTCTCTCATTCTCTCATCACTAAAACAAACCTTTCATGGGTTCTTCTTCTAATCACAACTTGGATGAGTCATTTGATCAAACTTTCGATGAATGTTTTGATCAAACTTTCGATGAAACATTTGAGAATTTGTGCAATCTTTATGGTGAGCAACAAAAAACAAGGAAAAGAAGAGTGTTTATCGAAAGAAATCGAGAGGAAGGCCATATGCGTCTATGGAATGATTATTTCAGTGATATTCCAACATATCCTGAAAATCTTTTCCGACGACGATTTAGAATGAACAAGCCATTGTTCATGCATATTGTTGATCGACTCTCCAATGAAGTTCCAATTTTCCGACAAAAAAAGACGGCCTCGGAAGACTTGGTCTCTCTACACTTCAAAAGTGTACAGCAGCTATTCATGTGTTGGCATATGGTTATGCGCTTGATGCGGTCGCGAATACCTCAGGCTCGGTGCAACCACTACTCGGTTATGTGTGGAAAATTTTGTGGAAGCAATAATGGATTTATTCGGCGATCAATACCTTAGAAGACCAACACCGGATGATCTTCAACGTCTACTTCATATTGGAGAGCTTCGTTGATTTCCCGGGATGATAGGAAGCATCGATTGTATGCATTGAGAGTGGAAGAATTGTCCCACCGCTTGGAAAGGGCAATATTCTCGTGGTTCTGGAAAATCCACAATCGTTTTAGAGGCGGTTGCTTCATATGATCTCTGGATATGGCATGCGTTTTTTGGACCGCCAGGTACTTTAAATGATATCAATGTTCTTGATCGCTCACCTGTTTTGATGACATAATAAATGGTCAAGCTTCGCAAGTGAATTTCTTGGTCAACGGAAGAGAGTATCATTTGGCTTACTATCTCACCAATAGTATTTATCCGAGATGGGCAACTTTTATCCAATCTATTCTAGTTCCACAAGGACCGAAAACTGTTTTATTTGCTCAACGACAAGAAGCTGCCCGAAAAGATGTCGAATGTGCTTTCGGCGTCTTGCAAGCTCGATTTGTCATTGTTAAAAATCCGGCACTTTCTTGGGATAAAGTCAAGATTGGGAAGATTATGAGAGCATGTATCATACTCCATAATATGATAGTAGAAAACGAACGAGATGACTACACTCAATACGATGTTTCAGATTTTCAACAAGGAGAAGGAAGTGTTTCTTCATATGTCGATCTCACCTATTCTACAGATATCCCTACAAATATCGCGAATCAGATGGGTGTTCGAACAAGAATTCGTGATAGACAAGCGCATCAACAACTGAAAGGTGATTTAGTTGAGCATATATGACATAAATTTGGACGCGATCAAGACAACAACTGAGTTTCGATGTCTCTTTTCAAATTATTATCGTTTATTTTAGTAATCTTTATTTTAATGTTTTTATGTTAAAATCTATGTTTAAAATGTTATATTTGACTTTGTTTTATTTAATAAATAATTTTAATTTTTTTTAACAATTTTATATTTAAAAATAAATTTAATATTTTTTTATTGGTAAGAACCTTAATTAAGCAACTACCAATAAATTTCTATAATTAAGTGTTTTTTAACAAAATTGCTTGTGTTAATTATAATAGTTAAAAGTTAATGATACCCCACTTAAACAACAATTAAGGTTGCTAGCAATGCACATGCTCTTAGGGAGAAAAAGATAAAACTTCTCTTTCACGGTAACCACGAGCCCGTGCTCACATTCTAAAACCAGGAACCAAATCGGTTCACCCTAGCCCATCATAAAAACCATACATCTTCTCGTTACGACATGTCAAAATGTTGCTTAAACCCATAACCACCATACATTAGATATCTTGAATTGAGAGTTCTTACACGATTATCTGAGTAAATACCAAATATCAAAAAAAAAAAACATTGTTTCTTGTGCCAAAAAAGGCCAGTTCTATTTGGGGTCAGCCTTTAGAGAAACAAAATAAGAGATCAAAGCAAAAAAGAAGATCAGACCTGACTAGTCCTGTTCCGTACTGATGCCATATGAGATTGATATGCTTACTTCCTCCATTGTACACTGTACTGAATGCTACTAGCTTTCACACCACCCTAATCTATGTTCATACCCATTTCTTCTTCCTCTGGAGCTGTGCTTTTATCTTTGACAGGTTTGCTTCTCTCAGTGTCCATTTTGGATGACTCTTTCACCTCAAGTAACTCGCAAGGAGTTGCAGCTGGGTCTAGCTCCACACAACCCTCTGGTGCGTTATCAGCTTCTTTCCCGGTAAGAATGTAGTGAGGCACTTGGTGAGAGAATCTAAACATTTCTTCCTTCGGAATCTTTCTCACACTGTTTTGATCTGTGCTTCTGCGGAAAACCAACTTGAATCCTTCAGCTTTGAGTAAAGGAGCGACAGTTAAACTTTGCTTGTCTTCGGTGTAGTAATCAAGAACTTCAACCATGTCGTACTTGTGTTTGACATCATCAGGGGTATCACCGTCCCAGTCAGGGGACCAGTGACGATACAGTGCCCAAACTTGTCCCTTCTTGGGGAAAATGTGAAGTAGTCCTTTTGCACCTTTGGTGAAATCGACTTTGTGGGAGAATGCGTTTAGTGCATCTGTCAACTCGTATTTCGAAGTCCTGAAATCTCCACATGATTTAGCGAAACCAAAGCCAACCCAGTCTACAGGAGCAAACTCTTTGCAGGTTTTGGTGTTGAGCCAGCTGATTCTCATCTTAAAGGGATCCAAGGAAACCACCTTCTGGATGCGGGCGTAGTACCGAGGCATTCCATCGTCTTCATCATACGCTGCCCAAATCTCGTCGTCTTGAAAAGCAGTTTCAGTGCGGTCGAGATCAAAGTTGTGAAAGTCTGAATCCGGAACAACGATTCCATTCCCTTCATCGTTGGAAACTTCCTTGACTGGTTCAGTACTAGTACTTTTTACTACCTCATCTGCCTTGCTTGTCGCTTTCATACTCTTCTTCTTCTCTATTTCCATTGCTTTCATCTCCTCTGCTGCTTCTGCCATAAGTCTCTTGGAAATATCTGACTGTGCCTTCTTCACGAGCGCTTTCTTCATATCGCTAGGTAACAAGATTCCTTCCACCTGGGGATGACGAGAGCCTAGCGTTTCAGGATTACAAGGAGGAGTAGTGAACCTACTTGGACCATTTTGATTCGACCACTTGCATGAGAATGAACCAAACCCATGGGAACCATCTGTCTTCATCCTCTTATAATTTTCCAGATCAGAGTTTGTGAATCCTCTAGCAGCATCCCTCTCTTGTGACTCCTCATACGCTCTCTTCAGTTTTTCTTGTGCTTGCTGGACCACATTAGCAGCTTGGTTTACGACATTTAGGCTGTCGGATGATCCACCCTTTCTTGATAAAGGCTCCCAACTGAAACCATTGTTAACAGATGATGCAGGCCCTCTGGCAGAAGAAGTACCATATGATGAGTTCTTGTTTGTCGCTGGAACTTTAGAACTCCGTTTCTGTTGGTTATATGAGTGGTTGTTGTTGGTTGGCTTCGGAACACTAGGAGGCGGGTTTTTCTCCGCTGCAAAGAAGCCCTGACGACAGTGTGGACAAAGCAAAGTCTGGTTAAGATAAACCCTCTGGAACTCATACTGCGTCTTGCACCTGCTGCACATTGTCCAGAAGGTACTACTCTCCTGAAACGGAGGAGCATAAGCAGGCGGATCCTTGCGTGGAGCTGGCGGCTTAGTTCTAGCCTTAGCACCCGAAACCACATGCTCTCTTACGTTCTGGAACCCGTTAGAACTCGCGGGCTGCGCGCTCTGTGTTGTTGGGAATCTTTGCTGACCTCCTTTAACCTGCCTCTTTAAGTTATAAGAGTATCTCTTAACCTTGTCAGATAGTAGACCCCAAGCTTCCGAAACCAGCTTAAACGCACCTTCTGCACCTTTGCATTTGTTTTTATCCGGATGGAGCATGAGAGCTAATTTCCTGTACTGTTTCCTCACTGCTTCGTCATCAGCCACGGGGTCCACACCAAGTATACCGTACCAGTCAGGTTCTCCGGTGATTAGTTTCTCTCCGGAGATATAAACATCAACCGCCATCAACAACTGTTTCAGACCATCCAGGTGGGGATACAAGGCTTGAGCCTTGTTAGCGAACTTCTTCGCCCCACTGTAGTCCTTTTCTGTGACCTTTCTCTCGGCAATATCCATTGCCCTCTTCGCTTCATCCTTGTTGCATTCCATTTCCTCCCCCTAAGAATCCAAATTCCCTCAAAGCTTTTGGCACCTGTCTCAATGGAGCAAAAGTAAGAATATATTCATGTCTATACAGAAGTACATCTAATGATTTTTACATCATTACACCATGCCCCTAGTATCTCAACATCCCTTAAAACGTTAGAATTACTTCCAAATGAAGGTTTAACTGGCTACAAGTTGACCCATGAAATGATATAGACGCAGGATCTGATCCAACTAAGTAAAACTACAAAATGCACATCACTAAGATAAGAGAATCAATATTATCAGTAACAATGTGAAAGAAAAGAGAAAGAAGCAATTCTTTTCAAGAAGTTGTAAGATTTTCCACAAATTAAATACAAAAGCAGAGCTGAATATAAACAGCCTAAGGAAGGCAAATCTGGTGAATCTAGTGCAATCAAGCATCTGAAGAAGAAGAAGAAGATTTAAATGAAGCTTGTATTTTGAGAAGACAACTAAAAGCTACAAACTTTAACAAGTAGAGAAACAAACCTAAACCACACATTCACCTACCAACCAAACTGCACAATCGAAATTCTTTCGAATCTCTTCGTCACTACGGGGACAAGAAAACCCTAATCTACATCTACATCACTGCAACCAATCGAGACACTTGAAGAAAAACTAAAAATTGAAACAGATCTGCACACAAATCGGTACAAAATCAAACAGCCCAAGTACGCTAATCGAGAGATTCGGTAATGATAGAAACCGAAAACCCTAATAATCCATTACAGGGAAATCGAAAGAAGTAGAATCTCTGTTTTGTCTAAGAATCGGGATGCTAATACAGAGGAGGAGGAGAAATAATAATCCATGAAAGTAGGAGGAAACATACCAATCGCTGTTGGGAGGATAAAGAATATGAATTTGAATCAAATCCACCTTTTACTACAAGAGTCTGATTTGTCAGATTTTTTTTTTTTTGTTTACAAACCCTACTCTGATATGAACACCTCAAACAATGTATGGGTCTCCAAAATTTATTATGTCACTATCCATTTAAGCAACCATGGTTACTTTAACCATGATTAACATAATCATGGTTATTTTAACCATAGTTAAGTTAATCATAGTTAAATAAATAATCTATATATAATAGCAAACTTCTTTTTCTTTAACCGATGAGTCATCATTTTTGTAGGAAAAAGTTACATCCAACAGTTTAGTTTATCCTAGTTTTATAATTTAACAAACAAGATTTTCTGTTGTTTAATAATACTAGTTTCGTGTCTGCGCTATGCGCGGATTATACGGTTCCGTAACTTTCTTTTAAAATTTAGCATAAACATATGAAATGATTGATAATAGTTGTGTAGGAAGGGAACAAACCATAAGTTTGGCAAAAGAACTGATATAATCTTCGGTTGTAGTTTATACTTGCAGTAAAAGAAAATTTACAAAACATAAGTGAGTGTGTACGAAGTTCAGCATAATTCTCTAATTACTGTGTTTTATTCTTAGTCCCAAGTGAATGTTATACACTAATAAGAAGATATAGCCGAACATGTGGAGAGTCATACAAAATGGTGGTTTCTTATGTTTATGATTGGACATCTTTTGTATCAAAAAATAAAAAATGATTGGATATTTTCTTGAGCAAATGCAAAAATGGAAGTCCGTCTATCGGCATGAACGTTATAGCCTAGCTCCTTATTTCATTATTTAACTACATTGCTTTGAAATCAACTTTTTTTGTTGGCTGAATACATGGTTGGTGAAGCTGAAGATTCTGTGTCGGATACTTATACCAAGCTAACTTGAGAAGAAATATTTGAAATTTTGGTATATAAACGACAAATTGTTTGTTAGAGAGGATCCGAACAAAAACTGCATAATAGGTGTATTAGTTGTTATTTGGAAGAAAAAGCTTTGATATATGTACTATGACCGATTGGCCTAAATAATAACCTTTGACTACATCCCCAAAACTGTAAAACTGCTAATTAGTGTTAACTAAGTGGAATCCATAACTCCATAGGCTCTCTTAACTTAACGGAGATTCAAGAGAGAGACGCTCCAAATATCTTTATTTTGTTTACTAAAAGAAACAATCAAATATTATAAATAGGTATGTAAACTTGTAAAGTTAGTTCAATTTTTCATGATGACTGAAACAAATGCTTCTGATATATATATATATATTCACCTTAAAAGATATCAATTGACCATTTGAATCTTCTGTAAAGTACAAACGCAGTAAACATCAACTATTATGTAAAAAGCTGAGATGGATTGTATTGGCAGAGGCAAATGTTGTTGAACTTACACTGAGCCTCCGACAAAGGATAGGGAGGGAAAAATGAAAACTAAATAGAAATACAAAGACAACCGCGTTGAGAATAGAAAGACAACCCCGTGTACTAATTAGAGGAATCTGTTGGTGAATTGAATATACTTGCCAGTTTATTAACTTTTTACAATATTGTCTGCAAATTTCAGCACCATCGACACAATACCACTACGAAACAAACAAACATGGAAATAATGTTTTAATGTGATATATATATATACCAAAACTGAGATAAAGAGTTAAGAGAAGGATATGGGTTAGCTGAGAGCATGGTCAAGATTCATGATTATTGTGATGAATGAGTACCATGGAAGGATCCCCTGAAAATGAAAAATTGAGAACTTTAATACCAGAGTTGATGAGACATCACGTCATCGATGTTAATGAGCTTTTTGATACCACCACTATTAATAAGTGGTATTTTCTTACATCGTACATGAGGAGTGAGAGAAATGGTTACTGAATATGGACACAAATAGAAGATGAGTTTTGGATTTACTTACTTGCGACGGCATCAAAATCTTGGATCACTATAGCAACAACATTGAAAGCCATTCCAGAGACGTATAACCAGGAGTTTTGTGCATTTATATTCCTACACAGCTTCTTTTCATAATAGTCTGCCAAAATGGAAAGCAATCCCCTTAATCAGGAATTCAAGTCATTGAATAGACTGGTCATATTCTACTGTTTCAAAAAACAAATTAAATCAGTGCTTCACAAAAGGGAAGAAAAGCAGGGCTGGATTTGAGTGTTTAGAGTGAAAGTTCCTAATAATCTAACCTTTGTGTATAGTCCGGCGAAACCACTTAAAAGAACCATAACCTACAAACAGCGCCAAAACAATCACATAAACTGATGTGTATGTGTATGTGGATGATTCCTGCCCACTGAATCTCGATCAACCTGTTCGAGAAGAAAGTAAGCGAACTGGATAAACAGTCTCTTCACACATATCGAGAAGTTTTGTGTATATAACAGAAAAATTATGGTTTTTCAGAATAACTATTCAGTGGAAGCTGCTACCTTTAAGAGTAGTCTTCTTCTTCGAAAGTGTTTCAAGAGACTTGTTCATGTCTTAAGTTTGACTGATACACAAACAAATAAAGAATCTCCATCATCTTCTCATCGCTACCGTCTCCTCCGTCTTCATTACCACTATCCCATTTTTCCGTTATTCCAACGTAATCTACGTCGTCGCCATTGAGCTCCGGCTCCAAAACTCTGAAGGTCTCATTTTTCGATCCCTCATATGCCCATTCCCAATTCGGCACCAATCTGCCGTAGTTTTCTCCACTGACGACATCCAATCCCGCCCATCGTGTTCTCAATTTCAGAGAAGAGAGCTTTGGAGCTTCGAATTGATCAGTCTGGATTAGACACCATGACTGATGGTAACAAATGAAAAAATAATACTATTGGTTAGTAATATATATGTGTGTAGCGGAGGTAACGGAAACAATTTCTTGGATTGTTGTAGTAATGGAGGGGTCTTTATGAGTCGGAGGAGTGGGAAGTAACGTTATGAAGGGAATTGGAGAAGGTGTAAAGGCAGGGACACTTAGATAGGAGCGAAGAAGATGAAGTCCATAAGTAGCCCGTAAAGCTATGATTGACTTTACATGTATTTAGGGCTTTTTTTTTTAAGGCTTGGTGATGGGCCACTGCAAAACGAAACCTAAAACATTTTATAAAGGCTAGGTCCGATTTATTTTACATGTCGTAAAAGACAAGAAGAGTAACGGGTATATGTGATGCTGAGCTGTCAATTTAATAGGTTAGGAATATTTTAGCTGACGTGTCCTATCTCAGAGACCTCAAAAATAGTTCCTTTTATATAGTAGCAATACTAGGGCCGTGTCCGCATTTCGCATGAAATATTGTTTTATTGTTGTTAAAAACATTATTTGGTTGTTTTTATTTGTTAAGAGTATTATTTGATATTTTTATTATATTATGTAGTAGTAAGTAAAATGTTAATATGTTTTGTGTTTATTTTTACAATAATATATTGTTGTGTGAATAATGGTATTTGTTAGTGGTGAAGAGAATATCTAATATAAAGAATATTAATATTCAATAATTTGCATTAGACTTTTGTTGATCTGTCACCATCTATGTATTTCGTTTATCTTTCCAGTGTGCGATGCTTCTCCCTTGAATGATTGTTATGTTTTGGAATAATTTTTTTTTGTCTTCTTCTCCTGCTATATGCTATTTATTGTAGATCAATATTATGAGTTTCAAGTTGTCCGGTTGTTTCTCACGGCGTTGTATGTTGTTCTAATCAATATTGAATGTTCATCTTCTTCCTTAGTTTCTACTAATGTTAGATACTGAATCTATTTGGGTTGGGGTTTAGGCGTCCTTGATGTTGTCTTCCTCGTCGTTTTCTTGCGGTCGATAATCCATGCTCGTCTTCTTTTTCAAGATTTAGTTTTTGGTGATCTAACTTCTATGTTCTCTTTCATAGTTTGAGAGCGGCTCTCTATCTTGTTGCAGTTTTCATTGCTGCTCGGATCTCTGGTGGCTCTCCCTTATGCCATGTTTGCCACTCTATGTTTGGATAACGTTTTTCTCCATGTATGCTATGTGGTTTGGAAGGTTGTTTTTGATCTCAAGCTTGGGCTCTGATTTTTCGGTGGTTGGCTTCCATTCTTTCTCCTTCGGGTTATTTCTTTTCTTCCGCTGTATAGGTGTATGGAGTTAGTCTCTTGGAGCTTTGGTCCCTTATATCCATAGTTTTGTGATGATTATTCTTCCATTGGCCTTCCGGTGATTATTCTTCCTCGAGATCACTTTCTTAGTTCTTTGTGTTGGTGCTTGATCGCACACATTTGTGTTCGGAGAATCGCTTTGTCTCAGATTATATATTTCTTCATTTTTCTGACCTCTGTTTATTCTGGTCAAGACACTCTATGGTAAGGTGATGCTAATTAGTCTTCGTTTCTTGATCTCTTTTTAGCTTCAGACCTTTATTGAGTTATTGTTATTATTGTATTTTGCCTTTTTTTTTTATTCTATGAATGTAGATGCTTTAGATTTAAATCATGTGTTGTGCTCTAGTTTCTTCTTTTTAGTTTTACAAGAACCTTTCCCGGGCTACGCCCGGGTTATTCCATAATTTTTAAGTAAATATAAATTAATATATTATTTTATGTGAGTATGTATACATGTATAATATTACTGCATTGCAAAATAAAATAATTTATGATTTTTCAAACTATTTAAAACTAAACCATTGTTTTTAATATCTAAAATATATGTCAAATAGAAATAACCAAAAAAAAAAATTAAGTCTTAATTGTAATCCGATTTCTCATCTTTACCTATTTGAGTTGGCATTATATAAAACTGTTTGATTCATAAATTATTTAAATTGTTTCTGGTTTTAGGATCAGTACTGAGTTTCCATTTTTATTTGTGGTTTTATAAATTGTATTTTTTTATCTGTCTGACTTTTCATTATACTCTCTCTCTGTTTTATATTAATTTTCCTTTTGAAGTTAAAAGTTTGTGTCATTATATGTATCGTTTTATATTTTCTATGTAGATGTTTATTATTGATAGTTTATTCATGTTCTCTTACTTTATTAATTACCAAATACAAACAAAATAGTATATTAATTAGGGATATAACAGAAAATTTAGTTATTTTTAATATGTGTGAGATAATCTTAAACGTCATTTAACAGATGGAGTATGATTTTAGAAAATCTATATGGATGTAATGCTCAACATGTAATGCTCAACATCCGACAAATATATTAATTGTGGAAAGAAAATCAGTTGTATGTATGAAATATAGAACTATCATGATAATCATGTTTCATGGGGCGAAACGAATTCCAGATAAAAAAATCAAGATCATAATAATGTTCTACAACATTTATTTTTGTATGGTTTTTCCCCAATAGATTCACTTTTTTGGCTTTCGTTGTGCACATCATATAGTATCTACAGAGAGAACTCAAAGACGTATGTTTAAAACAAAAACCTTTTAGTAACTGAATGGAGGGGCATTTGTGACATCACTGGATGGCGAACACTCATGTACTTTTAATTTGTTAATTTAAAATTAGTAGGTGAAATTTTGTGTTTGAATTTGCATTTATTTTGTAAACATATTGATAATTATACTTATACCAGTTTTACTGAATATTTATATAATTGTTTACGTTTTTCTTCTGTAAACTAAGAATATGACTTTATAGTTTTTGATTCTTTCAGTAAAAAGCTTTTGTTTTTATAAATTATTTTTACAATATATGAAACCAAAAATGAGTGACACGACTAACACCACAAAGTTGATAATGTAATTTGTATGTTCTTTTCTTCTTATGTGTCGCATCGTTAATGTACTACCAATGTTTTTTTTTGTATTCTACTTTAAAAAAAAATCTTAAACGTTTTGAATAATATTTATGAAGTTCTTGAAAATGAATTTGTTAATAATGTTGAACCGAGTATAAATTTGCATATGTTATTTACGTTATTTATCAAAAAACAATATCGTACATTGTTAATTGAAAATATTTTTCTGACATTTATATATTTAAGGATTGTTCCTTGTTGTTCAATATATTTGTTCCGGATCAGACATATCCTTAGAGCATAAAATATTTTGGTGGATAAGCTTGCACGCGGTGCGAAGAGTTCTCCTTCAGCTTTGCTTTATGTCGATTCAGTCCCACCGGTTTAGCTTCCTAGACCGGTTGGAGTTTCTAGTTAGTTTTTAGTTGACGTTGTCAAAAAAAACAAACAATAGCATAGTTGTTAATTTATGATAAATCAAATGTAACTATATAATTAATGTGAGAAATTAGATCACAAATATGTAGATTTTGGTTATAACATTAAATTGGTAAGTGTAGAACTACATATTACCTTAGAAAGTTAATACGATATTTTAAGCAAAAAAAAAAAAAGTTAATATTCTCTATGTTTTATATTAAGTGTCATTTTAACATTTTTTTATTACAAAAACAGTCTCATTTTAGAATTTTAATACAACTTTCAGTTTAATATTAATTACAAATGCATTGGTTTTATAAATAATTCTATTTGTCTAGAATACTATTGGTTGAATAGGTGTAACTAATAAGAACTTAAATGCTTTTCAATTATTTTCTTAATTTATATGAAAAATGTCAATGACATTGTTTATGAAACGGATGGAGTACAATACATACATTAAACTCTGGCGTTTCGGTTGATAAATCATTGTTTATTGTTTTGTGTATTGTATCTCTCAGTTAATATAAAATGTGATATATTCAAATATTTTTATAGATTACTAAAATCATTTTCAATATATTTTCATAGATTTCTAGATTATTTGATCTCCATCATTTTGTGCCTTTTTTTATGCGTACACATTGTTGAAAAAATGTTTTGTTATTTGTATGTTACTTATTAAAATTGTTTTTTACTAAAAACATATTTATCTAGATATAAGATAATTTTATTTGTTTGTATTGATTGATATTTAGATTTAGAAAAGAAATCTAACATATTAATTTGACATAATTGCTTTAATCTTTTATTAATATACATAACATATTATTTTTATGATTTTATTGGTGAGTTTTTGACTATGTGGCATATACCAGAGAAACTAAATCAACCCCTAGTATATATAAGATTTTATCTTCACTACCCATTGGTTTTATTATTTTATTTATTTTTAACAATATTACTTTGATACTTTTATTATTATTTCCTTGCTTATTTCATGTAGTTTTAATCTTTTAATTTGAATAGTCTTTTTATAAAAATGAATAACAGTTTATTATTAAAATAAATATATGTATTATTTTAATTGATTGAAATTGTCCACTTAATTATTTCATTTTATAGAATTTATGTATAAATATATATGTCTTATTTTTTAATTTAGATATATTTTGCTATGCTAATCTTTATTATTTCACTTTTTGTTTTGTTTTGTACTCAATTGTTTTTAGTATTCTAATCAGATGACCTGATCTATTTTTTATTTCTAAGGATTGAATTTTTGGGAATTTTTAGAATTACAAAATCAAGTTTTATAATAAATTTAGTGAGTTTTTTTTGTGAGAGTAGGAAAAATAATATTTGAAAATGGAAAGAAAAGAAAAGATCGTAGGTAAAGCCTAGGAGTTATCATTATAAAACTTTAACAATTCTAAGTCAAAATAAGTTACACAGATTAAATACATACCATACGACACTGCCAACAAATTAACAGTTGACTGTGTTCATATTTAAAGAATCAATAAATCCAAGTATTAATGATATTAAATTAATATACCTGATGGGTCACCGGTAAAATAGTAGTGTCGAGCTCGTCAATGATCACTAATATTCTGACTGAAACTGAATCCACATGAAGTAGTGCAGCTTCCTGATCTGAGTTAATGAGCTAATGTACATTCTTTTCTTTTGATATGGACCTGCAGACACCTTGTTCTACAAAACCTGTCCAACTCTGAAAGCAGCCGACTCTTCGCTCTGCTAGTTAGCAAGGATCTTGCTTCTTTTTCCATTGATGGCAAAATAAAATTATGAAGTGCATCATCCTGTATTGCTCATTCCAGAGTTGAGCATACTTACTGTACCAACACTTGGAAAGTGTTCACTGCGTTCACTAATTAGCCTATTCATGCAATTTTCAGGCAGATTGAAGGTGACTTGAAGACGTTTCTTCTCTTCTGGCTTCTGAATGAGAAGCCATTTCACACACTCAAACTTTCTAAATGGCTTTTCACGTTACCACTTAACTCCAAAAACTGATGGAAAAAGTCTATTACTCCATCACCATGTTGAACTTGTTGAAACTACTGCATTCTCCATATAAATGCAACATACCTATTTTTTGACTGATTGCTCGCAATTTATCTCAACTGCAGCCTGACAAAGAAAAATAAAAGTATCTCAACCTTGATGCGAGGACAGTTCTTGTAGTACTAAATCCAGCTTAACAGTCTATAATATGAATTTGTTTGCAGAGTCATACCATATGTCGTGAACCCTGAAGAACATCTTAAGGATTTTCCAACATTGCATACACGAAGTTCAATGCCTTCTCCTCTGGTGCCTCCTTTGCATCTTCAAGCTCATCAACCTTCAACTCAAGTAGCATTAGAATTTTCATCCATACAAAATACAGACCAAAAGTATAAAAGCACACTGACCAGATTTTTAGGGACAATGCAACGCCCAATTGCTCAGCATTATACCCAAATTTTTTTTGCAACCTCCCTTAGCCCTGCTTAGCTGCATATGCTGTATTGTGATTTTCTCTAAGGCCTCTTGAACTGCCCTTCATCAATACATCCTACACGGCAGGAGAATGCAAGTTGAACTTGGGATCCACATCATCAACTTTTCTTTATATTTCTGCCACTTTAAGAGACTCAATGAATTATGCAAAGAAGATATTGATTTAGGTTACGCTTAGGAACTGGTGTAAAGCTCACTACCAGTTTTTTTTGCTGACATACTCCTCTAAGCACCATTTGGTGAAAAGAAACCTATGCTACAACTTGCAGCTAATGCATGAAAACATTCAGATTAAAAAAAAAAGAATTAACTAAGCATAAAAATATCTTTGTATCATGGGAACTCCAATATAGATGGAAAAAGACAAAACTTGTTCATAGACTCCTAACTAAAGCAAGATTTTGTTATGTAATATGATTCTTACTGGTTCATAGTTACAGCTATTTAAAATAATTGGTAATAAAAAAATCTCGAACCTTTTGGGACGAAACCAATTCCAAGACATCATATTATGTTCGAAGATGCTGAAAACAATTAAAAGAGGAACCATGATTTGTAAACTATATATCCCAAAGGTGCATCTTTGAAGAATTGATCTAGAACCAAATTATGGAAACAAAAACCCAGAAGGTTATCTCTAAATTCTAAAATAATCTATACCTTTACATTTCAAGAAATTTCGTTTGGTAGAGGGCGGATATGGTGGGATGAAGAAGTGTTGGAGGAGGAGCCTTCATATCACCACAGCAAGAACTTCAACAGCTCCAAATGTTCTAGAACTACCAACAAACAGAGATTGAGTTTGTGAACGATTTCAAAACCCATCAGCATCTTGATCCAATCAAAAATCGCAAAATATAGAATAAAGGGAAATTTTCCGGTGGCTTTAAAAGATCCCATGGCCAAAGCTTTTATATTCTTTTGTGGGGTTGTAGATTTTAGTTGGATGTAAGATTAGATGAAGAAACTTATATAGGAAGAGAAACAAAGAAGGTGAAACGAAATCACGAAGAAATGAATAGAAAACATAATTGAATGTTTTAAGAGTGGATTGATAACGGCGAATTGCATAACGTTGAAAAGACAAAACGGTGAAAGCGAAGGCGAAGAGTCGGAAACGATTTGCGATGATAGATGGGCGTGAAAATGGTCGAATTCAAAACCCACATGAATAGCCCGATTGTAAGATGTATCGAATGAAGGATGAAATGACGTGGCAATTTGAAACATTCTGATTGGATGATTTTTTCAACTGACGTGGACAGCTTTAGAGGGCTTGATATCCTGCTTTTAGTATTGTTAGATTATTTTATAATTTTTAATAGGTAAATAAATATATAATTTATAAATAAAATAATAAAAATAGTAAAAAATAATAAAATAGTGAAAATTTATGTTATTTTCAGTTGTGAATAATTTAAATATTTAAAATATATTTATATTATTTTACTTATTTCTTTATTCATCTTAAATTTTAGTGATCAATAAAATAGATTATCAAATTTCACATAATGATGATTAGTGCGAGAAGGATTAGATAATTAAAATTCTCAGAAATTCTATTAGATTCAGATATGTCGCCTTCTTTTGTCTTTTTGTTATTTGTTTAGTTATCCTAAATTTATGAGTTTTTCCATTATTTAAGTTCCATCGGTATTTTTTTAATTTAACAAACATGCAAATATTTAGAGAAAATAAAAAAGGACACGTGGTAGCAAATCCTCCTGCCACATGTCAGAGAAAATTTTAACTTTATATACATAGATAGATACACAAACATCTTTCAATTTTTTAAATATGCACATTTTCACACACCTCTTTAAATTTTGAATGAAACACCCTTTCATATAACACTTTAATTCTGAACAACACACCTTTTCATATACTTTTTTTTTTAATTTCTGAACGATACACTCTTTTAATTGATTAATAAATTGAAGTTTCTAACTAAAATCATATGGTTAATTTTTATTTGCTTAGGCAGTAACTGATATAATTTATTAGATCGATAAAAGTATGATTTCAACAAATTTCTAATGCAAAAAATGTCTTTTTGTTTTTTTTGTTGAACCAACACTTCTCTATATACACACTCTTTTGGAAATTGTATTTTTTCTCACACACACAGACACACACATATATATATTCTTCGCCACTTCCGCAGTTTTCACCAGAAGATATAACTTCCTAAGTGTTTAGAGTATGACACATACTTAAATACCATAATCGAACAAAATACCAAAGAGTTGCTAAGATCACTTCTATAAAATTGTTGATTGCTTTAGAAAATATTAATAACCTTATGATCTCCCGAAGAGGTGCGAACGTGTCGTGACTACAGAGATGCAAATGTATCGTCACCGAAGAGGTGCATATGTATTGTAACCGAAGAGGTGCAACCATATCGTGACCAAATAAGTGTAAAAGGATCGTCACCAAAGGGGTGCGAACAGATCATCAACGAAGAGGTGCGAACATGTAATCACTAAAGGGTGCAAACGGGTTGTCACCGAAGAGGTGCAAACGAGTCGTCACCCAAATGGTGTGAACATGTCGTGACCAAAGGTGCGAACATTTCATGAACGAAGAGGATCGAACTTTCCGTGTCCGAAGGGATGTGGATGTGTTGTGTCCAAAGAGGTGCCAACGTGTCATGAAAGAATATGTGAAAACATATTATCACCAAAGAGGTGAAAATGTAACGAATAGGTGCAAACATATTATCGCCGAAGGGGTGCAAGCATGTCGTCACCGAAGAGGTGCAAACTATTGTCACTAAAAGTGTGAGAATACATCACCACCGAAGAGGTGCGAACATAACTTCACCGAAAGAGTGCAGATGTAACATTACTGAAAGTGTGTAAATGTATAATTACCAAAAGGTGCAACCATGTCGTGACCAAATAAGTGCAAAAGGATCGTCACCAAAGGGGTGAGAACAGATTATCACCAAAGGGATGAGAACAGATTATCACCAAAGAGGTGCAAAAAGGTTATCACCAAAGAGGTGCAAAAAGGTAATCACTAAAAGGTGCAAACGGGTTGTCACTGAAGATGTGGAAATGAGTCGTCACCCAAATGGTGTGAACATGTCGTGACAAAAGGTGCGAACATTTCCTGTCCGAAGAGGTGCGAACGTGCTGTGTCCGAAGGGTTGTGGATGTGTTGTGTCCAAAGATGTGCCAATGTGTCGTGAACGAATAGGTGCAAACATATTATCACCAAAGAGGTGAAAATGTAACAAATAGGTGCAAACATATTATCACCGAAGGGGTATAAACGTGTCGTCACCGAAGAGGTACAAACTAATTCACTAAAGGTGTGAAAATACATCACCACCGAAGAGGTGCGAACATAACTTCACCGAAAGGGTGCAGATGTAACATTACTGAAAGTTTTTAAATGTAAAATTACCAAAAGGGTGTAAACGTAATGTTACAAAAAGGGTGCAAACGTAATGTCATTGAAAGGTTATAAGTTGATAAATTCACTATATGGGCTAAAGCAAGAATCTAAGCAGTGGAATCAAAGATTTGATGAGGTTATCTTATCAAGTGGTTTCAAGTTAAACTAGTATGATATGTATTATATACCAAATTGACAAGTCCAGTAATGGAATATCACTTGCTCGTACGTTGATGACATATTGATCTTTGGCACCAGCCTTAGACAAGTAGAGCTGACAAAAGCACACTATTTTCATCAATTTTTACAATGAAAGACATGAAGAGGTTGTTGTGATTCTTGTAATTTAAATCATACATGCAAATAAAAGTACAGTTGCGCCACCTTGGTGTTAAATATAGTGCATCATGTGAACTGATCACCATAAAGTTTGTTCGGTCTGAATGAAATGTAGCAGATTATTTGACGAAATGATTAGCTAGAGATTTGGTAACCACTACAAGAAGACATAAGTTTAACAACGGCGGTTTTCCTCGTGAGTTCGTCGTAAAAGAGGGTTTACGAGGAATTAGCGAGGAAACCGGGTTTCGTCGTTATACGTTCGTCGTAACGCATAATTCCTCGCTAATTCGTCGTAAAATAGCGAGGAAACCATTTCGTCGTAAAGACGAAGAAAACAAATTGTCGTAAAGACCACGTAGATAGTCCACGTAAGAATGTCGCTAGCGTTCCTCGTAAATACCACGAAAGCATTTCCTCGTAAACGACACGTACATATCATTAAAGTAATTCCTTGTAAAATTCACGTAATTACCT
Organism: Brassica napus; assembly: GCF_020379485.1. NCBI lineage: Eukaryota > Viridiplantae > Streptophyta > Magnoliopsida > Brassicales > Brassicaceae > Brassica > Brassica napus. The sequence goes on along the minus strand of NC_063452.1, from coordinate 41,656,415 downwards.
TGAAATTCTTTCCTCGTAATTTTCACATAAATACCTTGAAAGTATTTCCTCGTAAAATACTCGTTCAGCATTTCTCGTGATTTCCTCGTAAATGTTCAACGTAAATAAGTCGTAGATTAGCTACGAATCTACTTCGTTTTATTATTTAACAAATTAAAAAATATAATTAAAAAATATTAAAAAATATTTAATTTATTAATAAAATTAAAATTTAAAAATAAATAAATACGCAAATATTTTATATATAAATAAGTTTTGAATTTATAATACAACCACAGAAAAAAAAAGAACTATGAGTCGTGCATCTCCCGGAGGAATTCATCACTCCTCCTGTCTACATCCTCCTCGGCATGTGTGTCGTCGGATGGTCCCTCGTCTGGAATGGGATTTTGTCGTCGCATGTTCCTAAACATGGTCTCCCATTCCGGATTTGTGGCCGCTATAAAGTCCAAGAAGCCCTCGAGTCCACCCACACGAGTTGTGAACGCAGATTGCGTCGAGGCCAACTCGTTACGCAGTTGAGTGACTTCATCATCCCGTCGCTGACCATAAGACGATGTCGTTCTCGGAACATCGTTGACGGAACCAATCCCCAACGTCCGTCCCTTTTTTTAGGGACAACCTTAAAAACAAAAAAATAATTATTGTTAGTAAAAATTTAAAGTTAAATTAAATGAATAATAAAAAAAATTAAAATTTTAGAAAATTTACCTCCTCGTAAATCTTATCCACTTCAAGTGTGGATAAGGTGATGGGTAATCCGTCGGTAGACTGCTAGGTCAGCTTGATCTGGCGGTCTTCAACCTGAGCAACCACGTCGTTGTAGATTTGCTCGGACTTGCCATCTACAAATACGCCCGCCTTGTTCTTGTGGGTCCTCGTAGATTTGCTCGGATTTGCTCGGATTTGCTCGGACTTGCCATCTACAAATACGCCCGAAATGTTCCATAAGAGACGGGAGATGTCTCGTCTCTTTGGCCTAAAAAACATTTAAGAAAGTTAGAATAAAAAAAAAATATATATACATATATATTAAAAATTTTATTTAATAAAATATTTAATTATCATTTCCAAACGGACACCGGCGTGGAGTTTTTGGCCCATAGTGTGAATCATCGGCCCGTTCCCGTGCTCATCGACCGTGTTACGGGAGTTAGAGCAAGACTGGGCGATTCTAATTGAATAGCGAAGACGCCAATAACGGATGAGGCCATCCCACACATCTGTGGTGAGTTCAGCGGGTTTGCCACGCTCATACCCCTTCACGATCTAGTCACCCTTCCAGCCAACAAGCGAACTTTCGCCTTCGCGTAAAACGCTTTCCTCACCCTCTCAATGACCCCCAAGGCCCAATGATATTTTTGTTGTGGCAAAAATTAAATTAATAATTATTTTTTTTAAAAGAAATATATGTAAATCATGAAAAAATTAAAGTATATATAATTAATTAATAGAAACTTACAGCGTAAATTTTGAACCACGTCTTTCTGACGTAGTGAGACGTCTTACTCCAGTTCGGATGTGGCATGGAGAAGTAACCTTTGATCGTGTCGGTTACGTCCGATGCAATACATCCGTCAACCCCAAACCTGGAAAAAAACAAATTTAAAATATAAATTATTTTTTAATGTTATAAAAGAATTTTAAACAAATTAAAAAAAAAATGAAACATACCACAAAGTTCCGTCCGGTCGGTCGGGGTCGATGACTGGTAAACCTTCTCTGCCTGGCAGACGGAGAATGTCCTCGATAGTGTACTGCGAGTAAGGAGCACTCGGAGGCACCATCAAATCGGGATGAATATCGGCGGGCATCGGAGGAGCCATCGGAGGAGGCACAGGAGGAGGCATCGTCGGAGGAGCCATCGGAGGAGGCACATGAGGAACCGATGGTGCACTAGAAGAAGGACACCGAGAGACTCTCTGAGAAGACTGAGTCTCGGGGACAGTCTCCTGACCCGAAGAACCGGGAGCTGAAGAAGACGGGTCTAAACGACTACCCGGCTCACCGAACATCTCTCTGTAATGGACAGTAAGTCTGTTCTTTCGAACCTGGAAAAAAAATTTAATTTTTTAAATTAACATCAACAATATAATTCCCTACATTATCCACCTAATCAACACTAATTAACATAAAACTCGTAAACCTATCTAAATTCCCTATACTAACCACATAATCTATCCTAAACTAATCAAATTAGAGATGAATTAGAGAGACTTACCATTTCTACAAAATAAAGAGGAAGTGGAGAGGAAGTGGAGAGGAAAGAAAGAGTGAGGTTCGGGAGTATATATAAGATTACTTATCCTTGTTATTTCCTCGTAAAGTTACGAAGAATTACAAAGGCCCGCGTTTTATTGTACGAGGAAGTAGTGAGGAATTACAAAGGCCCGCGTTTAGGTTTACGAGTTTTTTACGACGATTAAGCTTACGTGGAATTTACGAGTCAAACTTTTACGAGGAATTATCGAGCCCCGCTTTTCTATAAATACCCGCAACTTTCTTTCTCAAACCACACACAAACTCACAAATCACACTCTATCTCAAATCACACACCTCAGCAAAATACTTTTCAAATTAGAAATATTTGAAAAAAAAAAAGAGGAGAAGAAGATATTGGAACACATGTGGGCTACACTTACGTAAGTCTCGCCACATGTGATTCTTGTATCTTTTTTCTCTTCTTTTTTTCTAGTTTTTATTCTACGAGGAATTAGCAAGGCCCGCTTTTTTTTTGTTTATGAGGTATTTACGGCTTACGTGGAATTAACGAGCCCCGCTTTTTTTTCGTCGTTATTTCCTCGTCGGCTTACGAGTGCTTTACGATGATTTCTGCTTACGTGGAATTAACAAGGCCCGCGTTCTTTATTTTTATATTTCATCGTAATTTCCACGTTTCTTTACGAGAAATTAACGAGTATTATGTTTAAATCCCTAAAATCTGAAACCCCAAACCCCAAACCCCATTTTCCTTATCTTCTACTTCATATATTCCAAACCCCAAACCCATCTACCATTTAACCTCAATATATTCGTTCACCTCAATCTATTCTTTCCATTCAAAACCCCAATTCCTTAACTTATTATCTCAATATCTTATTTATAAAACAAACTCCCACATTACCTTACACAAAATCAAATACATCAATCCGATACATCGACATTCTCGTCATCACTAGAAACATCATCATTTTCATTAAACTCGTCTTCAACAGCTTCCTCTATGGCATTGTCGGTAAGATTTTCGTACTCGTGATTATGCGGATCAATGAGAAGGATGTCATCAATTTCTTGTTCAGGTTCCTCGACTTCATTTATCTGTTCTTCTTGCAATGGTGGTTCTTATCCACTGATGATTCGTCCTCGAGGTGTAACTTTGATCAGGGCTAACCAATTTATACCCGAATCTTTCATCCGAGGGTATGGAAGGAAGCTAATTTGGTCTGCTTGTGAAGCTAAGATGAAAGGCTCAAATTTGTTGTACATTCGTCCACCGTTGACAGCAACTACACCGAATTTGTTAAACCGAACACCTCTGTTGACGACGGGGTCGAACCATTCACATTTGAAGAGGACGCATTTCAGCTTCAATATCCCTGGGAATTCGACTTCAATAATCTTCGTCAAGATCCCGTAAAAATTTGTTTCCCCTTTCACACATATTCCATAGTTATTGGTCGTCTGCTGTCTACCATACTCATATGTGTGAAAAGTATAGCCTCGTGTGAAATACATCTGTGATGTGGTGACCTTTACAAGTGGAGATTGAATTACTTCGTGTAACCACTTAGGATAATCTGCATCGTCGTCATAATCAACCTGCAAAAATAAAGAGAACGTTGAAATACATATCATGTATGAAAAAAGAGTTTGAGTTAATACATGATTCCTCAACCACTTAATAAAGTGTTGATCTTTCCTTTTGTCTACGTCTCTTGTGGATATACCAGAAAATGTTTTTTTGACTTGAGAAACAAATAGGCTGTAAAATCACATTTTATATGAATGAATCTCTCGTAATTATATAATTTATACTTATATGTGTTTAGAAGTGTCCATATATGTTACCTTTCAAAATAACGCATCAATGGATCCTCGCAATTGAGTAGAATATAGGTGTGTGCACTATGAGCGTCTTGTTCACCCGACCACCAAACCTCTTTTGACTTCCCACCGAGTCGCCCAATCTGGCTAAAGATGTCTGGAACACCAGCAACTGCATATGTTGGCGCAACACCACCATCATCATATCTTCTTGGATCTCTTCTCCGGGTACGTACTTTTGACGCAAAGTAGTACGATGTGAAGTGAGTAACTTCTTCCGTCAAACTTCCAGCAATTATAGAACCTTCAACTTTGGCGAGGTTCTTTGCTTTTCCCTTCAAATATTTCATGGCTCGCTCATACTGATACATCCATCTGTAATGTATAGGTCCACGAAGCAATGCCTCATATGGGAGGTGGACAGCTAGATGCTCCATGACGTCAAAAAATCCGGGAGGAAATATCTTCTCCAAGTTGCACAATAAGATGAGAATGTTCTCCTGAAGCCGTTCCACAACTTCTTTTTTAAGAGTGTGTGTGCTCAGATCCCTGAAAAATGCTTCAATGCATTTTATATTCCAAAAACAATTAAACACATTGTTAGTCATATATTATTTTGCAAACTAAACTGTTATAAAATTATTGCGCTATAAAACACTACCTGCAAGTGCTTCATGTACGTTTGTTGGAAGTAGCTCCGCAAATGCAAATGGCAGTAGTCGTTGCATAAAGACATGACAATCATGACTCTTCATCCCAGAGAACTTTTGACCTTTTTCAACACATCTAGAGAGATTTGAAACATACCCATCGTGGAACTTCACTTCTGATGCTATCCAGTTGAACAACACCAACTTTTTTTCCGAAGATAATCTGAATATCGGAACTGGAACTTGTCCATTGCATTTTATATGTAACTCGCTTCTTAAGCAAATATCCGGCAAGTCCAACCTTGATTTTATGTTGTCTTTTGTCTTCCCTGGGACATTCAATATTGTATTCATGATGTTCTCAAAGAAATTCTTCTCTATATGCATCACATCGAGGTTTTGGCGCAGAAGAAGATCCTTCCAATATGGCAACTCCCAAAATATACTCTTCTTGTGCCAGTTGTGATGAACACCGTAAGAATCAGGCATATTACCAGGGACATGCCAATTGCCACACCAACGAACTGTTTCGTTAGCTCCGTAGTAGTCAATTTGCGCTTCAATTTGTTCTCCAGTTAGATATGGAGGAGGAGTGTCTCTCACAACCCTTTTGTGCCTAAACAAATTCTTGTTTCTTCGGTACGGATTGCCAATGGAAAGAAATCGATGGTGACAGTTAAACCAACTTATGTTCCTACCATTCTTCAGTTGAAACGCATCTGTCGTTCCATTACAATATGGACAAGCTAATCACCCATGTGTAGTCCATCCAGACAACATCCCATAGGCAGGAAAGTCACTTATGGTCCACAAAAGCATCGCTCGCATCGTAAAATTCGTCTTCGTTGAACAGTCATACGTCCTCACTCCTGTTAACCACAAATCCTTCAACTCTTTTATCAGTGGTTGTAGGAAAACATCCAGGGACCTTTATGGATGGTTCAAGAATATTTATATGGTCAAGAATAGCAACTCCCGTTGCATGCACAACTCCGGTGGCAGGTTGTATTGCGTAAGAAAGACTGGCCACAATGAATATTGTCTCCCTGACATTCCGAACGGACTAAATACATCTGTGCATAATCCGAGATACACATTTCAGCTATTGCTAGCGAAATCCAGATGTACTTTGTTAAAATGTTTTCAGGCTCTTGCATCTGATGGATGAGTCATCTCACCATCCGTCTGAGTATGCTCGGCATGCCATCTCATCTTTCCAGCAGTCTGCTCTGATTGGTACAATCTTTTCAATCTGTTTGTAATTGGTAGGTACCACATCCTTTGGTACGGTACCCTATTACGTCCCCATCCTTGCGGCTTGAATCATGGCTTCTTGCAGAATCGACATTCTTCTAACTTCTCATCATCTCCCCAGTAGATCATGCAGTTGTCGATGCAAACATCTATCATCTCCGAAGGCAACCCAAGACTATAAACCAATTTCTGAATCTCATAATAAGAATCAGCAGACACATTATAACCTTCTCCATGTTTAAACCAGATATAATAATTTGGCGTGAAACCTCTATTTATTAAATGCTTCCAAACATTTTCACGGTTTGCCAATTTCGAATTGTTGCATTTCTGACAAGGACAGAACATCTTACCATTTTCTTGGACGAGTGGTGTTGAATCTGCTTGATGCATAAATGTCTCTGGCCCCGCAAGGTATTCTTTCGTCACTCTCCCGTTAGCATCTCTATGCATATACATCCACTTCCGCAACTCGAAAATATTCCCGGAGCCAGCCATTTTTTTTCTTTCACGTTTTTTTTTTTGGTGTGTTTAAAATGATGTTCAAACGTCCGTATTTATAGGAAATTTTTTGAATCTGGTAGGTTTAATTTTCATACGAATTTACGACGAAAATTGGTTAGGTGGCCGGAAAAAAAACGTGTGACAAACAAAGTTGGTGGATTCAAAATTTCCTCGCTAAGTAGACGTAAATTATTTCGTCGTAAAGAACACGCTAAGTTTACGTGGAATGTATGAGGAAATACGCTTTCCTCGTAAAATCCACGTTACTTTACATCGACTTTACGACGAAACTGTTTCGTCGTTACTTTACGAGGAAATAATGCTGATTTTATTTTTCCACGTAATTTCCTCGCAAAGTCGACGTAAATTTACGAGGAATGTTTTTCCTCGTTAATTTTCCTCGTTAAGCTTGTGTTTTCTTGTAGTAAACTAAGTTTGTTGAATGGATAAGTTTAAAGTCCATTTGAAATTTTTAATTGTGGAAACCCAATTCCCCTCTAATACAACGTTAAAGGCTGAATTCAACGAGGAAATCCTATACTTAAAGAATGAAACACATGTTTATATCATCCCAAAGTATGTGATTGGACATGCAAGAAACGTACATGTTAAAATGTTATTCTTAATATATATTTGAAAAAGTGAATTTGCAAGTGCATATTTGAAAGTATTTACCTATATAAGTGTGAAGTTATGGCGTTTCAAAAGTAGAGACTTAACTTTGTATACATTCATGAATGGATAGCACACATGACTTATAATAGTGTCGAGTAATCACTTAGAATAGTGTAGAAACACATGTGTGTATTATTTTTCATTTGTCCAAAATGGGTCGAGGGATTCAATTCATAGGTCATTCTAATTTTGTGTAATACACTAGATGAAAATTTAAGTTTTAAAATATTTTCATTTATGCATTAGTTTGATATATGTGCATGTTAAATTATTTATTGAATATGCGATTACACTTAAATGGGAGAGAATTATTGGAAATTTAAGTGAATTCTTTCAACCGTTTAAGTTAAGTATTACAATTTTTTAGATGAACAATTGCAAATGTTTGTGATTGTAACTATTAGTGATAAACTTTTGCAACGTTTGATGATAAACCATTGCAACATTGATGATTAAAGCCATTGATGATTAGTCATCGTAACTTTTGGCTAACCGTTGCAAGAAACTGTTGGTGTTAACAATTGTAACTCTTAGTCTTAATAGTTGTAATTCTTGGTTAACCATTGTAATTGTTAACCAATAATGATCACCCCGTTTCTGACAGACCGACTCTGTAGCCATTACAATCTTTAGTACTCTATATACATAGTTGTGGATCTTGGCAAATCACAACTTGAATAACAACAAAAAATCAAATCTAATTGTTAGGAAAAGGGAGTGATTCATTATTCAAGTATCATCAAATATTTTTAAAGAAACACATATAAACACTAAAGCTCGATTTTTTTGTTCTTGTATCTTAGCCTATATCAACAATGAGAATTCGATTTTCTTATCATACAAAGGGATGCGTGTAACCCAATGATCGAAAGGGTCAAAATATTTGTTTAATGAAAGTGATCTTGTGATTGAGTCATTATCCAAGTTTATAATTAACACTCATTCTGATTACCAACCCAAATATTTATATATATAATTAATATTTTTAAACTGCATTTAAAATAAGTATCGTTTCCCCTGCAAACGGCGGAGTTCACATATCTAGTAAAGGAAACTGGATTCAACAGTGTTCAAACAAATTATAATTAAAAATCTAACCAAAACGATGAAAAACCTTTAACATTACTACAATATATATTATAATGTCTTTTTATTTTTATGGTAAATAATAAATTTCTTCTCCAAACCATTATCACTTCTTCCCTATTCACAACTATCATGTCAGTCTTCAACATAACATCATTACCATAGTCACTAACATAGTCATAGTAATCTATGCTATGAAAGAAAATTGTCTTTATATATGCACGATTACAGTTTTTTTCAAAATCACGACCACTGTTTCCTTCTAACCACCAGTGCCACTTCGGTAAGCACTGCAACTAAGGTTACTATCACTGCCAAAGGCTCCTCTACCGTCTCTTCGATCACCCCCTTTTCCTCCATACAACAATCACTTCTTCTGTAATTACCATCACCTCTTTCAGACCACATCCATCAGCATTGAAGGCTTTGTTGATTCATAGCATATTTTATTTTGGCAGAGGCTTAACTGATAGTGAGCAACTCAAACTAGTCTACGAACGCGAGTTAAAGGCAATAATAATGCAGTTCATAAATGGAAACCTTACTTTCTTGGTCGTCACTTTGTGGTACATACTAACCAAAGAAATACAAAATTCTGGTTATATAAAAGGGACATCTTTAAGGAATAGAGTAATAACCTACGAAACTTTCTGGTCATGAATTAAGAATCATGTACAAAGTAGTATTGAAAACAAAGCAACAAATGGTATTTTCCAAATCATTTCAGAGAATTTTACACCGGGGGTCTCTTGTGTGCAGTAACGATGACTACTGGTTTATAGATGCATGTCATTTTTGAGGAAGTCAATAACGATCATATCATTCAGAAACAAATAACTCTAGTTGTGATAGGCCAAAATTATGGGAACGGATACGCAGTTGTGTCAGGAAGATTATTCTACAAGGATAATTTGGTGGTATCTTACACCTCACCACATATTTCTCTCATATTGAAGGAATGTCATGACAATAGACTCGGTTATTATTCATGGGTCTTAAAAACAATCAAAATAATTCAGTGTCTATTTCATTTGCATAAGTTTAAGAAAGATGTACAAAAATGTGTATGAATGCACCACATGTCAAGCACGCAAATATTCTACTGACAGCCATGCTGAGTTATTACAACCAATCCTACTTCCATTCTATATTTGGTTTAAAATCACCGTGGACTTCATCGAAATAACTCTAAAGCAAGAGAGTTCAATTATATATTGGCGGTAGTAGCTCGTTTTGAGTAAATATGCACATTTTATGGGGCTTAATAATCCTTTCACAGCAACAAATCAACAATGGTAGATGAAAAATATGAAGTGGTTAGGTTGCATAAGTATCCAGCTTCTGTTATCTCTAACAAACATAAAAAATTCTAAAGAAATTTTTCGCGTGAATGCTTCCGTCTCGTGGGTACTACCTTGAAATGAGATCGAAAATATAACTTAAGAAGAACAAAGATCAAATACAAAGTATGAAAAACAGAATGAGAGAGCTTGAGATCGAGGTCGTTATATTTGAGGTAAGTCGCTAGAGTTTCATATGTTTATCAGCCTCAATCCTCTCTCTTTTTATAGCGGCCAGGTCCCGAAAGGCTCTCGAGATCTTTGGGACCTCGAATTCTTTGCATCGACTTAGCCTTGTTTTTAATATTGGTCCCGTGCTTCTGATTATAACAGAGCCCACGTGGCTTAATTATTGATCGACCAAAATCAGGTCCAACATAACCAATCTCTAGCACCATCTTAGATTTATTGACTACATGATGTATTAGATGGAAACACCACAATATATCACATGTCACTAACATCCATACCTGCTGAGAATGTATGGAGAAACTAAAGTTGACTTTCAACCTTAATCAGTTTAACTTGCTTGTTTTGGGGCTTGGTATACATTGGATCCGACTTCTCCTGCAAGTGTGGAAGGTAAAGAGTATGAATCTTTTTGGTTCACCTTTCTCCTCTCTTCGGCATCTAGAAAGAAAGAAAAATAAAATATTGAGATGATTTCCTAAAATGCAGAGAGTATGTACATTATCGATGATTCCACTATTATAATTCAAAAGAATGATCACACTTCGTTGGAAGTGAGGGGTATGTACATCAGTGATGACCCCACCATTCGCCTACACTTTGCAAAATTAAAAAAAATTGACAGTATATCACATGTCAGTAACATCCACACCTGCTGAGAATGTATGGAGAAACTAAAGTTGACTTCCAACCTTAATCAGTTTAACTTGCTTGTTTTGGGGCTTGGTATACATTGGATCCGACTTCTCCTGCAAGTGTGGAAGGTAAAGAGTATGAATCTTTATGGTTCCCATTTCTCCTCTCTTCGGCATCTAGAAAGAAAGAAAAAAGAAAACACTACAAGAAAAATATGTTTTAATAGCAGACCAGGATAGCGTTTTTTCGCTTTCTGCTATGGTTGATATATCCGTTAGTTTTAGATAGCGTTTGTATTTTTGGAAATGCTATGATTGAGCGGCATCAATCGAAACGCTATGATAGCATACGTTTAATAGCACATAAAATAATAAACGCTACAATAGCGTACTTTTTGAATCCCTAAACCCTAAACAAACTTATGAACCCTATACTCTAAAAAGCAAAAGTTAAACACTAATACACTAATAGTCTTTATAATATTTTAGAACTTAAATTCCAAATCTTAAATATAAAATTATCAACTTAAATATTTTAAAATTAAACACCAAACCTATATACATTAAATCCAATATCATACATAATCTCTAAATCTAAAATCCTAAACTTCATATTTGATAGTTCTAAAATTTCAATACTAAAACATACACGTTAAAACCAAAAGAAATTTATTATATGTAACTTCCAAACATACAAACTTTAATTCCTCAATTAAAATTTATACCCTAATTCCTAACATCAAACATATATAAACCATACATCCACTAGATATAATTTTCAAATCTAAATTTTTAAAATTGTAAAAATTCTAAATCTTTTTTTGTCCACATTAAAAATTGTAAATCTAATCTTTAAATTTAGGAATTTTAAAAAGAAATCTAAAATAAATGTAGAAACAGTTTTAATTACCTTTTAATGGCCTTTGATTGATTCTAATCTAAGGGCTAAAATTAATCTTTTATCTATCTTTAACTTTTTTTTCTTATTGGTTAATTTTTTTTAACAAGGACCACACTTTTTAGCCGTTGATTGTTTTTGATCTAAAAGACCTAAAATCATTATCCATCTTTCTTTACTCCCAATAGATCTGAAATCTACTATTCTTCTATCCTTTTTTTTTTCTACGTTCTCATTCTCTTTTTTCTTCTTCTTCTTCTACGATTTTTAATTTGTCTCTGTACATTCACTGAAACAACAAAGTAGATCTGATTTTTATTTGAGTTTGGGTCCAAGAAGTGAAGAAAAATATTGGAGAGGAGGATCGACGCCTCTGTTCAATAGCCATGGAAACTCTGTACGCTTCCTCTCAAGCTTCGTGGAGAAGAATACCAGGAAGACGGCGAGCAAGCTCCGTGGAGAAAAAGACCACGAAGACGGCGAGCGACTATGAAGGTGGCTGGATGCAACGACGAGTACGCCTCATCTCTGAAGATTGACTCTCAAATCCCACAGCGAAGAAGAAGAATCAAGGCGGATGTGAAGAGCATAGAAGAGACAACAACGAAGGTGGTGGTGGGGCTGGTGAGGACTGGAAGATGAAGAAGACCACGTAGGTGGTGCCATGGTGGTGTGCGGCGGCGTACAAGATGAAGAAGACGACATATGGTAGTTAATTAGGAATTAGGTTTAAGCTTGGTTTAGGGTTTTGGTTTATTTGGTTTGGTTTTAGTACTTTTTTATCTAATTAGATTTTTTTTTTTTTTGTAAAACAATTAACTGTAAATAAATTTAAATAATAAAGAAATCTTAAATATATAAATCAATTTAATTTTTAATTTTTTTTTTATTTTAAAATAATTAAAATAAAATAATTATAAAACTACCAAATTTAATGTTAATAATAGCAAAAAAAAATATGTTAATAAAGAATATTTAATTGCATACTAAAAAATGCTATAATATATAACAATAAGATAGCACTTCAAAAAATCGCTATCTAATGTGTCTGTCCTACTATCACGGACGATGATACAACGCTTCATAAACTGCTATCGTATTGTTAGATAACGTTTTTCGTCCGCTATTAAAACACATTTTTCTTGTAGTGAAAGATTGAGATTATTTCCTAAGATGCAGAGAGTATGTACATTATCGATGATCCCACTATTATAATTCAAAGGAATGATCACAATTCGTTGGAAGTGAGGGGTAGGTACATCAGCGATGACTCCACCATTCGTCTACACTTTGCAAGATTAAAAAAAATTGAGAAAGATTCAGAGAAGAGAGAAGACAGAGGGAAAGAATTAAAAAAACTACATGTTAGTCCAGATACTTGCTTGAGTTGATTCCATGTGTTCAGTGATCGATATTCCCAAGATTTAGCCTATACATTTACTTGTTAGAAATGAGGTTAGTAGAGGGTATGTTTGGCGCTATCAGTGGAATTGTGTGATATATGACATGGTTGATAAGCTAGAGTGTACATTGAGGCATCTCTGAGGTTAATAATGATTCATTCCTACTTACCTATCTGCAGAAGTGATGATATTAATTTAAATTGTGTGAGTCTAACCTGTTTTGAAAACCTCTTTCACTAGACTATTCTATGTTTTGCTTGAGGACAAGCAAAATGGTGAGTCTGAGGGAGTTTATATAGCATGGATGATATCTCATGATTTTAATGAGTTTTAGATTCATATTATAGCTTATTAAGATCATTATAAGTTGCATTTAGGTCTTTACATTGCATTAGAATGTTCATTTGCATATCATAGGGTTTGGATTGCACAACCGAGAAGTTTGAGGCGAAATCAAGGGTCAATTTGCACTTTTTATGACTTTGGGGCCATAATGAAAGATATCAAAAACCAGAGAACCAATCCTGCAATTACACGGAGGGCTAAATCGCACAAATGAAAGATTCAGGGTTGATTCAAGTGGATGATTCTGCAATTTACAGAGTCTTGGGCCAATCTGAAAATAAGAAGAAGCTCAGGGACCTGTCTTGCAATATTGAAGAAACCACCATTGAAGCTTATAAGCTTCCTTCACCATATCTGAATCCCGACGGTGAGACTTGATTCTGACGGTTCCGGCAGCCACCACGACGGGAGAGATGGTCACGGTGACGACGGAGCACATCAATGGATGATTTGTGGTTCAACGGAGGCGCAATGATTTGAAGACGACAAGTGAATTCGTGCTTTGATTTCACGGTGGAGATGAGAACTCGCGGCTGAGCACGGCGGAGACGAGAGCATGGCCCAGAGAGGGGACTTACGGAAACTCAGAAACTCGAGATGCAGAGCGGAGATGAACACGAGGAAGAAGAGTTCGACATTGACGACGGTGAGAGGCATCGACGCGGACACACAGACGAAGGCTGAGCTTGACCGCGGATTCGTGGCAGAGAGATCCAGGGAGGACCGCGGAAGACGGACGCGGATGAATGTAAGCCGCAATTAAAAAGACGAGCCAGCGGGTGATACAAAGGCGATTTCAAGTTAATTCCGGTTTAGTCTGGTTTAATCCTAGTTTGTGGGGTTAAAACCAATTCGATTTTTGCCTCTATAAATAGATTTAGACCTAAAAACCTTATTTTTATCTCATTTTCTCTCAAGACTTTGTCTAAACTTGTAAAAGCTTGAATTTTTATAATCTAAGGAAGTACTTCATCTTATATTTGTGTTTCTCTTGCTCATTAACATGATTAGCCTTGATCCTTACATTGGTTTAAGGTTTCTCATGGAGATTAGTGAGTAGTGACCTTGTGATTTATGGGTTAAATAGATTAGGGTGACTATATTTACGATGTTTATTGCTTGATTAACAATGTTCTATGTTTGCTAAGTGTTCTTAATGCTAGATTAGACTTGATCACTCTCATCTAGACCTTAAGCTATTTTACGCCCGAAAGGTGTTTGTTAAAATGTTTGAATAAACTTAGTATTGTATTTTACATATTTGGCCAGACAGTTGATGTCTGAGATGTTTAAGTGGTTAGTGGACTTGTGATTCATGCATACTTGATTGCGTTAGCCAACGACAGTTGATGTTTAATTCATGATTAGCATAGGGGTTTTTGCCACGACAGTGGATTAATCTATATTGAATGAGATCTAGACCTATAGACTTGTTGATTGTTTTGTTTGAACATCCTAGATTGAACCTTGATCACCTTATATCAATTATCATTGCCCATGGATCCATCCTTAGCATTTGATTGAATTCTTGCACTTATTTCTTGATTGGATTTGAGATCACCTTGTTTATATTCCTAGGACATTAGCTTGTTACTAAATCATCCATCTTCTTGTTTGCTTAGATTAAGGAAGCTTGTGTATTCTTGGTGTTATAGATCATTAGTTCCTTGTGGATTCGATCCTAAAATGCTACAGTGACATACCATTCGATTGTGGTATTGTTGGCATATTAGGTTAATTGGTGTGTGCTTAAACGCTTAATCAATGGATTTTACCAGTTTTCAGCCATGGTATATGATTGTTTTAGAGTCTATTATTTGTGTGTTTAGGGTCTTTTTAGAGTTTTTTCAGGTCTAGGTATGTTTTGGAGCAATGTGGAGATTATAGAGCATTTTGGAGGTAGAGATAGAAGAAACTCGTAGTTGTTCAAGAAAACAGCCAGAGTCGACATTTAGATAGACTGTCTTTGTCGTCGCTCAACAGTGACGCGCATTGACGGGTCGACTTGTCCGAGGCCGGATTGAGCCCATATGATCCACATAACTACAAGACTACCCCTGGCCAACTTTTGCCTAATATTTATAGTGTTTGTCATTGTTTGGGAGGAAAACAAAACTTTTACATTACAACATACAGTTTTAGGGTTTTTAGTAGATTTGGAGAGAAGATCCAAGATTCATTCAGAGCTTTGTATTGGAATTCCATTTTTCTTACCTTATTATATTTATGCATTCTATTCAGATTGTTGATATGCTTCGTCTTGCCATGTCTGAGTAGTTTCTCTTGTTAGATTTAGGGTTATCGGATTGGAACATATAGAACTGCTAGGGTGAAATTATAAAACAATCTTTGTCAGAATTATTATTATTGCATATGTTCTAGAGTAGCTAACTAGAACCCTGATAACTTAGGATTGTAGACAACTACGACAATAGGTTCTCGAGTAGCTAACTAGAAACATGCAACAACTGATATGGTAAAACTAGTGAACAAATCAATCAAATCGGTAACGCTTGCCTAAGGCAGTGTCTATCGACACTCATTCAATAGTATCGATCGACAATCGATCCGTCTTGACATGCGACAGCTGAAACCTAAAGCCGAAACCTGGACTTAGTCAATAGATTAGACTCACAGCGAGAGCTGGTTATTTTTTGCATTAAACATCGAGTTCTAGGATTGTCATTCACACATTCTTAGCTTATATAACACTATAATACAGATTGCCTTGAACCCTAGATCTAGCTATTTGTTGTCATATTCACAAACCAAACAACCAACTGTTTTCTTTTTTTGTTACATCAAACGGTTGTTCTATTACTTAACCTAGAGGTGGTCTGGGGAACCAGACCAAAACAAAACATAACCAACTGCTTTGTTCTTCTTTATTTACTACTTTCATATTTACTTGTCTAGCTTAATCGTGATTGCATTGGGTTTATTGTTTGTCCATGCTTCATGTGGATTCGATCCCTGATTACTACAACTGAATCTCTTATTTGAGAGAGTAAACATGCTCATAGGATAATTTGAGTGTTATCACACCCCTCACCCAAAAGATCGTCTGCAGCTCCACAAAACCACTTGAGAACCAAGTCATCACTGAGAGCTAAAACGATGAGAACCACAACCATCATCATCACACGCCCATGAACAGATGTAACCCATGAACCCAGATCTGAGCCCAAAACACAGTTTTTCCAACCGCATTAAAAGAGAGAAGAAAGATTGAGAAAAAAATAGGAACACAGGGGGTCCGGCAGTCGCACAAACGGACAGCAACCGCCGGAAGGAGGAGTCAGTTTTTTTCCTACAATGGCTAGGTTTGTCGCTCGCTGAGAGAAAAGCTTTTTGTTTTTTTGCGTGTGGTCTGTTTTTGTAGTTTCTCTATTATTTAACAATATTTTCCACACAAATAATCCCACTACAGTTTACTTCAATAGAATAGAGAGACAGGCTGATGCAATACATTTTTCCATATCAGTTTTCATTTCACATGCATCATTTTTTTCTTTTAAAGATCCGAAACCCAAGCCAGCCTCCTTATTGACTGACACATTTCAAAGCATCACTCTGTTTTATTGGTTGTTCTAATCTGGTCTGGTTATCCAGACCATCTCAAACTTGAATAATAGAATAGCCGTTCGTTATTAACAAAAAAGACTGACACAAAATTTTCCAAACAATATTTTCTTCCCTTGAATTAAGCTCAGTGCCCAACCATAAGAAAAAGACACATTTTGGCGATCTCATGGATACAAAGCTTCTAGGAGCCTAAATGCACCCAAACATAAAATATAATTTTTCCATAACACCGAAGTGATTAGATTCAGTCTTCCTGTAAAATAGAGGAATCGAGATTCCTAAAACTAAAAATGAGTCCAAATAATATTCTTGCATCGAGGGTGATACTCAATCTATTGTGAGATTGTTGCTCTATATAACAATTTTGATAGCACATACTCAGGTCAGACCCATGGCACAAACATAATAAGCAGTGGTTTAGGGTACAAATATTTTGTGAGTTTTTAAGCTTAGAAAAAAATCTTAATTTTTGTACAATAGAAAAGGAGCCAGATTTTTAAAATTTGAATAGGGCATTTCAAGGATTTGGGCCGTCACTGAACATACCCAGTGCCTATCAAGAGTTTTGGAAGACTAGAAGGGAAAGAAAAAATGGACTACTTTTCGTATGTTCAATTAAAAAAGCTTGAATATATCTAAAAAAATCAATGTAAAAAAAAATATATATATATGATGCAGTATTCTTCAAAAACAATTCTTTGTGCATTCTTATTAGTGAACTCATTCATAAAATTTGTGTAGTCCAATCCTTTACCCATCCTCCTTTCAATCAACATGATCTTCAAACCATTTAATCTCTCTTGACATACTCGACCATGATAAGATTTTATGTTTTAACTTCGAAAATTTTCTTTCTGCCGATGCAACTGAAACATGAACTGTCATCACTATGCGATATGAAGTTCATGTATTTGAATAACAAGTATCCACCTTTTTAAGAAAATCTAATATCCCAGCAACCTTCTGAATATTTGTTGGTAAACTCCCTATTAAAAGATTTAACTCCGTAAATAATTCATTACCATCAAGATCAGAACGATTACCATGCTTGAGGAAAACTTCAAGGTTGACACAAGAAATCATCAATTCATCATCATTTGTCAACTTTAGCTTCTTCAGGTTAAACAAAAATGTAAAAGCTTTTCATAACTTTGGAGCTGGTCAAACCTTTTTTCGAAAGAGACCAACCTCTGATCCTCAATTTTGATGAAGTAATTGATTCGGAAGATTTCTTCTTCTGTAAATATCACATCTTCTTCATCTTTTCTCGGCTCTTTATCATGATATTTTTTCTTTTCAATGAACTGTTTTTCTTTCACAGAAAATATATGATCAATTTACATAGCAATATCAATCTGTTCAGCTTTTACTTTTGCTGCTTGGAAACCTGTTTCTCTATAGTTACAAAAGAAAAGAGATAAAGAAATAAGAATTAATACTTGAGCAATAGCAATAGCAATATCAATATTCATATCTTCTGACTGTAGGATCTTGCTTACTTTGTTAACAACAAACAAAAGTTCATACCAAATAATCATTCCAATAAAAAAACTCAAAGCTTCCAATCCTATAAATTTAACTCGTTGCAAGAAACTTAGCTTGATATACCATGGTTTTTACCACTTTTAAGGCCATGGTATAAGTCTTTTATTGAGTCTATTATATGTGTTTGGAGTGTCTTTTAGATTATTTTCAGGTTTAGATACGTTTTAGAGAACTTTGGTGATTATGGAGCTTTTTGAGGTGGAAGACTGCACATACGCATCATAGGTTTAGTGTATGGAAGCCTTCCCACCGGGCGATGGAACTCATCTTCTGACACAAGATAGATATTTTAGTTAGTTTTTCAATGCCACCGGTTTGAGGTCCATCTGATGGTTAGATCTAAAGTTATGCATGTTTTTCTGAAGAGTTGTACGCCTGACTCACGAGATGAAGCTGTCGAAGATATGAAGGAGTGTCGGTCAACCCACAAATATCTTGGTGTCAAACAACACTTTTGCGAGAAGATGAGCCGAGTGTATTTTATGACCGATTTGGGCCTAAACGTCACCACAAATTACCATAATGCCCATGGACAATTTGATACCTAGTTTTATAGTTTTCTAAGATATTGTTGATAGCTATGCTACCTAAGCTTTATTCTATTGATTTCTCTTAGTTTGGGAGTAGGGATGTTAATAGTGGGTAAAAACTCATATGGTATCCTAAACCTATTAAATTTTAAGTCCAAACCCCGTATGTTTAGGTTTCAAATTCGCGGGTTTATTTTAGGCAGGTCGTGGTTTGTAAATTACCCGATCGGGTTTACCCTATCGGGATTCGGGTGTCCTATGGATTTTTTTTAGTCAAACACCCTATAGTTTATTTTAATCAAAAGGCTATAGGTTTTTAAAAAAAAATTGCTATGACAAAACGACGACGTTGTGAAGAGCTCCACTCCACTAGTGAGAAACTAGATTTCATAATTCGAGCTTGTTATCAGCAATAACATGAGAGTTTGGGTATGACTGGTTTCTCTGCTACCACCCGCAGACGCAGTTTTTTTGCGGTTGGTAGTAGTTGTTGGCATTTTGCAACAATCACTCAAACTGCTCTAAACCGTTTCAAACCTCTCTAAACCTCATAATTTTTTTTCTTTTTTTTTAAAAACAATATAAATACAAAAACAAAAATATTCAATAAAATTTTTTAATTGGAATTATAAAAATACTAAAATATATCTATTATATTTTAATTAATATTATAAATTTTAAAAATAAAAATATTTTCTATACTTTTAAAAAATTTAAACTATAACTTTCTAAATATAATTTTTATATTTATAATAATATAATAGTTTTTTATATTTTATAATTATATAAAATGTAAATATTATTAATTTGTTATTTAACCGTTGATGTATTTGGTAGTTAACCAGTCATAAATATCCTGTAAACGCACCAATTTCTAACTGTATAACCAGTCGTACAAATCTCTTAAAACCGTTAGAAACCGCAATCACCCGCAACCGCAACCGCTGTGTTTGAACCAGTCAGGCCTTTACTCGACATCAAAATGCTTTTAATGAACACCGAAAATGACACATACACATTTCTACTTTATATTATGTTATATTGAAAGAAAAGGGGTTTTTTCTGGTAAACTGAATATTAACGAACCAAAATTGAAAATGAGCGCTAATTGAAATTGGAATAAATCGAAACCAATTTAAACCGTGAAATGGCGCGAGAAGTATGATTAATGTATGAATTCGAGTTTTGAAATTAATTTTAAAAATTTATTGCAATTACCTTTTTTCGAAAGCAATTGCAATTGCGTTATCTGTATATATAAAGAAGAGTTTTCTTCACTCCTAGACCATCCACTTAGGATGCCACGTCAGAAAGTCGAAGGCTGTCGTCGCGCCACGTGTCCCTGCATTCAAAACACATCACTTTGTTAAATGAATATATCTCTTCGCATTTCCATCCATACAAGTAGTATGTAACTGACACTTTAATGCACATCAATAATCGCTTATATGTATATAGAGAGATCCATCGCAGCCACTAAATATCCTAACAATACTCTAAGATCTTTTTAAAACAACTTTTAGTTATGGTCAAGAGATAAAACAGAGGAAAGGCTGGACTTGCAGGCAGATAGTGGAGTAACAGAAGACGTCGTCATCCTTGCTTAGTCACGAGCGCATCTAACATTATCGACGCCGCCTGACATCGGGTTCGTTCTGCTTATGTATCTTTAAAACATCCAAAAGTTGTTTTTTTTATCATTGAAAAGTATTCTTATTCAGAGATTATATGTTTGTTAGTATTGATTGTATAGGATGTTTAGGCATATATATTAAACACGTATGTTTACATATACAAAATAGTACTCGATTTCTATTACATATTGTAATAGTGGATTAGACTGAAAAGGAAAAAAATGTGCTTATAATATGTTTTAGTTTTTAGTTTGAGGGAAAGAAAAATAATAATAATAAATAGATGTAGTGTATTATACGGGGATTATTATGATTTTGAAACTAAAACAAATCTATAGGAAAATTGCACATTTTGGATGCGAGTGCAATTCATATTAACCGAGTTTAGTTTGGAGTGCAATATTATCCTCAAAAAAATATTTAGATAGAAATTATATTCATATCCACAAATTAGATAATTTTAGTTTTATAAAAATATTTATATTTGTGTACATTAATTATTTTACTTAATTTTTTAAAAGTTATGTTTTGAACTTCAGAAATATTATTATCACTATTTTATAGATATATTCTTAATTTTAATATTTACAGATTAGATGAAATAATTTATAAGAAAGGTCTTCTTTTACTATCAATTTGAGATGTTAATATATTCATATTTAGATTTACAAAGAATTTTAATACAAATATCGAAAAGTATATATAGTTATTCTATTAACTAACATGTACTATAGCATAATAAAATAATTTTAAAATAATAGTTAGTTTAATATGTATTTTGCTATTGTTAGTTTAATATGTATTTTGCTGATTTATAATATTTTTGTTCATAATAATATATTGTCATATACGTTCTGTTTGTGCATAATATTCTATAGCCAGTTTAAAATTTTATGTAAGTATAAATATATAAGAGTAAATTTGCTCAAAATACTAAAAGAAATTAGGTATTAAGAATCTGCCTACCACAGTCAAACTTTGAGGGAAATAGTGGTGATGGAGTGAGCACAACTTTAAGGCAAAGACAGTGGTCAACCGTGTATTTAGGTAGATCACTAAATATGGTAAATTATGTGGGTAGGGAGTGAAAATACTCAATATATAATTATCAAAGCATATTATTCCTCCGTTTATTTGGTGTGTTTTAGATTTGATTTAGTTTATCTCTAGCAAATTACTGACATAATATGAAGCAAAAATAAATTCTCAAATATAACATAAATATAAAAAAAAACAACAAGTACTAATAGTAGCAATGACATTGTCCTAAACAACTACAAAATATAGTTTTAGTGATTAAGATTACCTGAAAGTTAAAATTTTATTTTCTACAGTATTAGATACTCTGACATTAAAAAAAAAAAGAATTCTGTTAATTAAAAACTCAATCTCATTTTCTTAACATAATCACACTTACAACTAACTGAACATGAAAAAAAATTTACACAAAATTATATATTTCATTAAAACCGATATATTAAATTCCGCGCGTAGCGCGGACCTCTCCTACTATATTATATTGAATCAAAGTACGTTTCCTGGGTACTCAGCTACTCATATAACTCATATCAAAACAAACATTTACAAACAGAATTTTACAACGTCATTATCTATTTGATATAGTTGAATTTTATTGAATCAATACTATTAAAACTAAAGGACCTTTCTGAGGTGCCCTCTACTTTTCAAAGTAATTACAATAAAATGCCACTGGCTATATTTAAACATATGCTTTTAATTAAAATCAATATTTTTGCTGTTTCTTTTATTCAAACTGCAACGCCTATATTACAGCTACGTAATTCTTTATTCCTTCCTAATGTAATATAACGTATCATTAAATAACAAAGTAACACTTAAGATGGTGTTAACAGAGAGTGGTCAATCTACAATTTAAACAAACTTCGATTGCATCAACACTGGTTTTCTTTTCTTATAGATATGATGTACCATCTCTTTGTATATTGAGAATGATGTTCCAGCAAATCCAAGCTTGAACTTTATTGGATTCTGAAAACTTCAAAATTAAAACAATACATATCTGTTAATATCATACTTTTTTTAACATTCATCACATCCAAACAGAATTTCTTGCTTACAAACGGTTGCACCAGAAAAAATTATATGTTGCAGAATTCAAATACAGGGTATCAAGTTATTTATTTCCCAAACTTTCTCAAATCAAATACCAAAAAATTAATACGCTAAATCAAAACTTGGCAAAAAAACTTGATTTCCGGAAGAACCTACTACATTATCCAATATACTAAATCGTTTGTACCGATCTGCAAGCAAAGGATAATTTCGGAGGTTCCTTAGACAACAGTAAAGAATATACCAAAGCATAACTACCATGTCGAATTTTTATTGTATATAATTTCAAAATATAAATAACAACCAATCAAAACAAGATTATTGATTTTACTAAAATCACGCCTTATATAATCTAACAGTATTGATTTGGAATATCTTAAACCCACAGCCCTTTATTTCCTATATATACAGCATATTATCCTCAGTTCAAACACGCAGATTACAAAACAATTCTCATATAATGTCTTCTAAGAAAAAACTGGTGTACCTTGATGAGATTAGGCATGGAAAACAACTTGGTTGTGAGAAGTGCAGAAAGAATGTGATAAATGTTTCACCAAGGTAATATTTACATACTTATATGTTTTGGAGATGTTTCAATATATGTGTGTATGCTTATGCTTATTTTATGCTTTATGTGACCTTAATATTAGGTTTAAGCTTCATTTGATGGCTAATGATGATACAGCTGAAGCAAAATTTATTCTTCTTGATTGGGTTGTAACTCCATTATAGGAGTAAAAGCAGAAAAAATCTTAATGGCTCTTTCGATGAGGTATTTATCTAAACGGTCACATATTTACTCTTAAATATGATTCTTAATTTTTTAACCAAGTACATTTTTCATTCTATTGAAAATTTCATATAAGTTGAAGATCTTGAGTTGTTGCATGAGTGTATTAAGGAGATTGATGGGAAGACTTTTAAATTTTGTATTACAGCCTAAAAGGTGGTGATACCAAGTTTAAGGTCCTAAAAGTCTGGTCAGTTTACAACACTCTCATGGTTGATTCCCAATATGAAACTATGTCTAGAAAGGGAACCATAGCAATCTTAGGATCTGAGGTATTTTAATAGTTTTGACCATGACGTACTCTTATTTTTTACTTCTTCATATTTTAAGATTTTCAAATATGTGATTAAAATATTTTCTGTATTTATCTATTATCTAGGGGTCTCTTTTAACTCAAAGTGATGAAAGCTCTAGATGACAACTCCTTCTAAGCGATCATGTGATGACATTGTAGACCATCCGGACACCACATCAACTTCGAAGGTTCGCCCTGTGAAAAGAATCAAGGTTGAGAAGATGATCAATGACGAGCTGAGCATAAAAAAGAATACTAAAGCAGGAGAATATGTGTCTGGAGTTATTATGTTATGGAGATTTTTTATCATTTTATCTTTTTCTAATAAGTGTTCTCGCAACACAATGTTTTAGATGTTGGTTAATCATGTTTGGTCTATTAAAACATTCCATTGGATGTGTGTTCTAATTAAATAATCATTTTATTTTGAAACTTGAAACAAGGAATTAAAATATACTCCTGAAACAAATCAGGGAAGAAAAGTTCATCGAACAATAATCAAACTATATTGAAAAGAGGTGAGAGCCATATACTGAATAACAAACAATATATCACTTAGAAGATTTAAGACTGAAGATCCTTTTATAGTTTCTAATTATCTTAATCTAATAAACTAAACAATAACAGTACATGACAGAAGTCTTAAATGTAGATATCAATATTCAATACAATCACAGGAATATTAAAATAAACAAACAAAGAGACAATTAATGAGTGTTAGCAATCACAACAAACCAATCATGAAGTTCACATATCATTTTTTAATCACACATGTAGCCAAAACAAATGAAAACTAATTGTTATTGATCTTAAACATAAATATATTGCAATTTAGTAAAGATTCCAACATCCAATAATCAAACACTTGAATACATACACTAATATATTCAATCGACATGTCTGATTAAATAATAGATCATAGAAGGTACGAAACATTGTGTCCTCAAGTATGTATAGATACAAATTTTCAAACCGTTGTCAGTAAAATCAAAAAGAGATCAGATACCAAAATATAAATATGAACGGAAATATATTAAAGCATACAACTTTAAAAGATGTGAGAAAACTTGAAGACTTATCGTTACAACAAGAAGTTTCAGGTGATGTGTGAGCATGTTACTCGTGGTCTTTGATCCACAAGGTTTCAACGTCTTAACACATCTGATGACATGAAACATATTCTGAAAATTTAAAATACTTAAGATTTTGATTTTTTTTATTGTTTAAGTAGACTGGCTGAACAAACTTACTAATAAGGCTATTGACCTGAAGAGATTGATGTTTCCGGACCCTTTAGCTCCAGATCTTTGTTTTGTATTGAGATATGACTTTTCAGACAGAGTCAACCTCGGATGAAGCAGATCATTCATCAGGATTCGACATGCAAAGTAGATAAGAAAAACTAGATTCTTAGATCATAAGTAGCTGTTTCGATGAGCCTATAATATATTTATCAACAAAAAATTGATTATTGGAGATATACCTTTAACGATCTGTGTTGATGGAGCAAGTTTCATCAGATCTGCGTTTAAAGATTTTGATATAGGGATGAACGTTTTTTTCAAAAGAAAATAATTGTGGAATGTCAAAAAGACAGCTTACCTTTTGTCTTTTGGTATTAACGTGTTTTGGGTTTAACCAATATTGATAATATTTCAAGATGATTTATAAGCTCAACTTACATGAATTATAAGCCCAACATGAATTAATGTTGGACTTTTTTTTTGAAACCACTTTTATAATTGGAAACAAATTTTACTTTCCTTAGTAAAATAAATAGAATCATGGAGACCAAAATTAAATGTAATAAATTGGAAGTTTTTTTTGTAATTGTAAACAATTTTTATAATTTACATTTACTTTATTGTCCAAATTAAAAACACATGTAGAAATATCTTTACTTATTTAAAAAATTAAAAAATTAAATTAATAAATTTTTTAACAAAATTTATCATTCAAAATATCTGTAATCAGTTATGAGTCAAATGCAAGATAAGTTTCTAAAAAAAAAATTTAATCTACGACATATAAATCGAAAACCGATAACCAAACTAAAACATAACCAAACATAAAATATAAAAGTAAAGACGAAACAATGAACATATATATCAGATCGATTTCTATATCTGTAGAACATGACAAATTAAAACTTAATTGGAACTAAACCGAGAAACGACTCAACGTACAAATATCCAAAACTAACCAGGTCAAAGAATCTGAGGTCAAATCCATACATAATCGAACGATTTTGATGTATTTAACCTAAAAACCTAAAACCAGAAACGAAATTTAACCGAACAGAAACAAAAATTTATGGCAAAAATAATCCCACGCTTTCAAAGCGCGGGTCCAAATCTAGTAAACCATTAAAACTTTAGAAAAAAAAAATTTTTAGACCAAAAAAAGTTTGTTGACAAAAAAAAGAAGATTATGATAAATTGATTAAACAATTGACAAATTTAGATCTCAGGCCAGTCGGTGGTTTTTCTAGCACTGATACCGGCCTCCCACTTGTACCTTTTAATTATTTGTTTGTATTGGTCTTCGTCACAGATATAATTTGATCTGCTTGGTGGTGAGAGGTCCAACAGAGCGGATGGTTGTAGGGATACTGAGAACTTTGTTTCAGTGTTTATTCTCTAGCGTCCATTGCTATGGTTGGATACCTATGTTTCTATTATTTATGTATCTTTCTGCGGTGCTTTTGAAGTGAGCGATATTGGAGTGGAAACTTCTTCCAAAAACGGATCTTGCTTCGTTTTGGATCTGATTATGGTTCTATTGTCCCTTTTGTGTGGTCTGTGTTTTTGCCGTGTTGGTTTGGAGACGTGAATCGTCAATCCCAACTATCTACCTGATTTGTACTTTGTAGTTCAAGTTTGTTCAATGGTAGCTTAACTGATGCTAACTCGGGACAAAATTGATCAAGGCAACTGAAGAAGAAGATGAATCTAAACTATGAGAATTATTGTCGTAATTTCATTGAAGGTCGTCTGCTATTGCTGGAACGGGAAGACCTAATTCACATTACTTTCGAAACAAGACTAGTTTGGTATTGCTAATGTATCATCAATTATGTTTATCTTTTCTATTTTCTGGTGTGGAAAACCATTAGTTTCTCATTATTTGTCATATTATTCTATGATGTTGTATGTTCCAAATTAGTTTCAATAAAACAGTGTTAAAAAAAGACCAAAAAAAAGATTCGGGTTATATTATAAATTTAAAACTAAAAAGTTTTAATTAAAAAAGCATAAATTTTTTAAAAAAAAACAGAGCTGGGTTTTCGCGGGTTACCCACGGGTAATCCTAAAGTTCTAGGGTTTTTCACGGATTACCCTAATGATACCGGGTTTTTTCGGGGTTTTTAGTTTAGTGTATATTTTGGACGGGTTTAATTCGGGTTCGGGTTGGGTCGGTAGGATATCAAAAAGTCATATCCATAATCCCTATTTAGGAGAGAAGAGATGAACTCTTTCAGAGTTCTCTTGGAACTCCATTCGTTTTTCTATTGATTTATATGATTTATATTCTTTCTTTGATTATGTCTTCATCTCTATGGTAATGATGAATTATTGATTTAGAATTGCTAAGGTGATTAATTAACATCCTTCACAGAATTAGATCTTATTTCCTGCATTCTAGAGTAGCTAACTAGAATCTTGATCTTAGGAGTTGACAACTGCGAAAATAGGCTCATACCTGAATATAATCATGTTTAGCTATCATTAGGCGCAGTGACACGCTGGTCTATTGTCGATTAGTGAACTTACCGATCCGATCATTAAATCATGTTTGGAAGTGTATCAATCGACATCCTATAGGTGTATCGATCGACACTCGTTCCGTACTACATATGAAAGTATGGTATATATTCAAACATTTAGACTCACAGTAGATCTGGAGATCTTATATTTGCATTCGAGTTCTAGGATTGATTATCATATGTTCTTAGTATTCATATCATAATTTGGAATACCTATATTAACCTGAAAGTCTAGCTTTTGTCTTATTTGTTTACACCCACATCTATTTGATTTACTGTTTTAATATATTTATTGCTTAATACGTTCTTGCCTAGCTTAATCTAACATTCTATCTGATCTATTGTGTGCCCACGCTCTTTGTGGATTCAATCCCTAACTACTACAATTGAATCTCTTATTTGAGAGAGTAAAGCCTAGCTAGCTCTAGGGTAATTTGAGCTTCACTTAGTGTTCCTGGATTTGCATTGTTTACAGCCAAGTAAAACAAAGCCTTTTGGTATTTGTGGAGCCTGAAATCGTATTGGTTTAGCACTTTTGATGTGGCTTTTTCAACGAGTTTATGATAATGGTTTTATTGTAACACCATTCTCATTAATCTTTCTGTAAACTGGTTCTTCATAGAAAAAGTAAAAAAAAAAAGAATAGATGCGCTGAATAATTCCAAGAAATGATATTACTATCATTGATGACTAAGCGATACGAGAAAGAACAAGATTTGGTTTATGATAACCACATGGTGTGTAGACACCCCTGAGATTAATTTCAAGGAACCTCTTTTATACTCCTTTAGTTTTCCCTTTCATGTTTGATCCATTATCATAACCTTGCGCTCGGATGTCATCTATAGTCAGTCCAAAACTATGCAATGCATCTTGAAGGGTATCAAAAAGTCCTTCTCATGTTTTGTGTTTAACTTCCAAGAATGTCAACAAAAAAAAATTAATCTTTGGAGGAGTTTCAGAAATATCCACACATCGGATAATCATGGAAATTTTTTTCTCTGTGGCTGATATCTTGAGTGGTGTCAAGAATAATTGAACAATATTTTGCTTATCGATTATTCTTTAAGATCATTTGTTTGATCTCATTCCCAGGCATCTCGATCAACTCATTTTGAATCATGTGACTGAGATAGTGATAATGAGTTACATAAAAATAAAATAAGAAGAGATAGGAAGAAAGTAGAGAAAATTTCATTATCTTATTCGACTTTGACTAGATCCATTGCAAGCAACCTATTCTTGATCAGTAACATATCATTTATAAAAGCCGATTGGTCCGTTCAAATTGAACTTTGGAAGGATTTCTTTCAGCCTGTCTGCAAAGATTTGGATATCACTTTATAAATCATACTACAACAAGAAACAAGTTAGTAGTTATTCATCATCTCTTTCACATTTTTGGCGTGAGTACTACTATGGAGTTTATACCCTTCTACAAAAATCATTTTTCCAAGAAACTGCATTGATAATCTCAAAATATTACCCATATGGATGATGGAGACTTATCATCTGGCATAGAAAGCAAAGCACCTTTCCTCTCTTATTAGCATTTGATTGTCTTCATCCGAACATCACAATGGCTACAAATCTTGGAGCTTTTATATTGCCATATTGTCAAATTCATCTGCTTTATTCTACAAGGAAAATCTCTAAAATGCTTTTACGCCTTTGTTTTAAGTTTTTAACCACCAGTTGTTTTTGTCTTCACCACAACAATGTAATACATACCAACACCAAAAGCAGAGACGGCCTAGGAAAACAAAAGGATACGGGAAGGAGTAACAAAGCATTGTTTATTGGATGATTAATATAAAAACAAGTGAGAGGAGCATAACTAATGGTGTCTTGTTCCATTTTCAGGGTGAGAAGCACCAACAAAAAAAATAAAGCTAAATTAATAAACAAAAATTGAGGGACAGGTCAATGAGTCTTCGTCCTCAAAGCCAGGCATGTCATATGCAACACAAAAGCCATAACACAAAGTTAAGAGTAGCCAGAAAACACACTACTAAATTTTGTTACATTTATCTATTTGTCTGCACATGCCTCATTTTGGCCCAACATGCATCTTCCTCTCCCCTTGGCTGCCTACCTACTCACCCGCTTTCTCATCCTTGGTCTCTGGTTCTGTTTCCGGTTTCTTATTTCTGATCGGGTGTAGCATCCAGAATCAGTTCCGTTTCAGCTTTGGGGCTTGATTCGGTTCCCGTTTCAGCATTGTGGTTTGATTTGGGTTCGGGTTGACGGAACTTAACAACAATGCACGTGATGCTGTCTGCACTGCCACGAGTGGAGGCAGTAAATGTTAACTTGCGGGCAACTGCCTCAGGCTCCTCCTCGCTCTGAGGTAGGGAAACTGCATCCTCATTTGGTACCACATCCCATAAACCGTCAGCTGCAATCACAAGAAACTCTACCTCGTGATCTATCTTTTGATCCTGCAAAATAAACAGTTTGTGTCACAAAATCTCAACACTTCAAGGATGTACTATAGGATAAGATAACAACATAAGACCCTCAAGGGGAGAGTATTATGCTGGCGTGAGAAGGCGTTACTTGTATCTCGGGTTCAGCAACAACAAATTGCTTCAGCATTCAGTTTCCAAAGGCCCAAGACATTGCCAAGACTCCACCTACCCTCCATGTTTTTGACAAGGCAAATCCAGTGATAGCAGGGCCGTCTTTTAGCATGTGCAAGTGGAACGGTCGAACAGGGACCATAATTTTTTTTTATTTTAGTAATAGTTATAAATTTAAAGTCATATATTTATTAAAAATCAGATAGCTATATTTAATTTAATTTTCGTATTTATCAACCAATAAATATAAATAACAAATTTGATTTTGTTTACATAACCAAGAAAAATGCAATAAGTCAGGAAGAAATTAACATTTATATAAATTATATATTTTGGAAAGTAAAAAATAGATGTCTATGTTTGATTTAATATTCAATGTAAATTTAGAAAGTTAATATTCTAATTTGATTATATTTGGGAAACTATTATTAATTAGTGATTGTAAATAAACAGAGAAATATATAAATTTTCAGCATTTTTTACAAACAAATAGTAAACACAAAGAAGAAACACTAGTCTAAGCTTCTACCGAAAAGAAAACTGAGGAGTCTCCAACTTCTTGTTTAATCAAACTAAGAGTCCACAATTTTTTTCTAATCGCTATCCAGGTTCTAGTGTTATATTAGTGTTTTTTTATAGATTATAACTCATGATTGTGGATAAAAAAAAATCAAAAAAAAGAAAGAAACTGAAAAATTCATAGTCCCAAAAAGGTGTTTTTCATAAGTTTTTAATTATAAAACCAAAAGATGTTTCTTCCACTCAAATTAGATTGGTGTATTTATTATATATTACAATAATATTTTGTCAGAAAAACATAAATTATTTTGGATTATTATAAAGGATCTTGTTTTTTTTTTGAACAGAGTCACTATAGAGTCTGAGACGGCCTTGGTAATAGCATTCACCACCTCGCTATACAAAACCGTCAAAGAACCATTATAGAACTCGAACTCAAAGTAAGTCCATGAAGGCAAGGAGTTTTATCTGGGGCCAGAAAGCTTGCCAAGCTTCTGAGAAATGTTGTAAACCAATTTTCATTAATGAAACCAAGTCGTAAGTTTTCATTTTAGGATTATCCGACTTTTTATTAGATCG
Source organism: Brassica napus (assembly GCF_020379485.1). Classification (NCBI taxonomy): domain Eukaryota; kingdom Viridiplantae; phylum Streptophyta; class Magnoliopsida; order Brassicales; family Brassicaceae; genus Brassica; species Brassica napus. The sequence continues at coordinate 41,625,470 of NC_063452.1, read as the reverse complement.
TGAAATCAGGTTTCATGGATACACTTAGAATAAAAGCTCTATAAATTAATAATCGATGAACTAATAATCTTTGATAGATTATAAATTTCTCTAGTCCAAAGTTAAACCAATGTGATATACTCCCTCCGTTTCATTAAGATATATTAAGATAGAAAATTTAGAAAAATATTTTTTTTCACAAATATATATTTTTGTGTTTCCTGTACAAAAATTGCAAATTTCAATAAAATTAATTGAATTTATTGAAAAATTATTGGTTAAAAAACATTGAAATTTGATAATTTTTAAAAACAATGTATGATTAATGTGTTTTTTTTAATATGTGTGAAAACACCAAAATATATATCTTTAAGAAACGTATAGAGTACTACACATAACATAAAATGATTATGTTATGATTTAATAGGATTATGTATTCACCTCAAAGTTGTTAAAATTTATTATCTTATTATGTTATAGAGTTTTTACTGTATCTCTAATTTGATCAATGCATGCTTGTAAGTCAATGATTGGAGCTGTAAGATAATTACAAGCTGCAGAAGAATATTATTCTTCCTCTAACAAACCAAGTAGCGGCCTCAAGGAGAAGAGAGAGATATGTAAATCATGTACCTCAACACACATATCATTATACAGTCGTCAAACCAACCAAACACAGCCATGGATGAGACTGTATCAGCCTTTCGATGCTTCATGGCCTGATGGCCAATACACAAATAAGCGATTCCAATTTCAGTCGCAATGTTTTAAATTTTCTGACAACTAAATATTTTAATATGAGATTGTTGCTACACTAAAAGTCCACAACCTTTGTTCATTTTATTGTGTTCAAATCGTTTAAATGTATAGTTTTTTTTTTTTTGAGAAAGGGCTTTCGTTTAAATGTATAGTTCTATACGAAAAGAGTATTGATTTTAATAATGATAGTGGTAGCAGCAATATTTCTTTCTTTTTTTTTTTGCAAACTAGCAGCGATATTTTTTCATTTTAGAATCTATTTTTATTTACGTTCAAAGTAGCTTACAAATGCATCAATTATAATATGAAGGATTATAATCATTCATGTGAGACAACAACCATTAACTACAGAAGTTTAATATACAAATCTGATTATGTTTTGTTTGCATATACTAATTAAGTCTTGCGTGTTTAATGACAGCAAAAGGGAGGGGTGATGTGTTTCCCTAACGGAAAAAAAAACATGTCACTAAGAAATTAAAGATGTTAGGACTAAGTTTGAAAAGTATGATCTAATGTTTGGAAGATATCGGTTTCTTTTCAATTAAGGTTACCTAATTCTATAATCCAAGTCTTTCGTGATATAAATGTACACAATATATATTAAATGCGGCTGTTTTATTCGAACCGTTCATGAGAAAATGATTTTTAAAAGGGCAAGTTGAAAGGGTAGATATGAATCAAGTTAAAAAGACAAAATTTAAATTAGATAGACAAAACGCCCAGACTGTTGAGGAATTGTATAACATTCAATGTTCTGCGGATAAACTACGCGGGTGTGGTTGGGTGGCGAAGGCGGTTCGGAAAATTCCTAAGGGATCCGGATTCGAAACCTCACACTCAGATTACCCATATCTGTGGTCAGGCGACATGGGTATCTAACTCCCCTTGCGAACAACGGGATCTGTTAGGTGCTCATGGACAGGTATCTGTCCGGAGATTAGTCGGTTGGGTTCAGCCCGTATGATATCTCGAATCAACAAAAAAAGAAAATAAAGTTTTGTGTATTGAGCTGTGATGGTTCAGTGACAGTTTTGAGTCTTTTGACCTAGATAGTTCGGACGAGTCGATCAGGTAGTGACTGGAGTGAAATTGTAAAAAAGTAATCATATTTGAAATTCCGTTGTTGAATGATGCTGAAAAGAGATGGCCAATGTTGGATACACTAAGCGTAAGTACAAAATGATATAGATGAATGTATGTAAGCATCAGACTAAATGAACCAATGATTTTGAGTAAAACTATGATCATTCTGTTTTTGAGCCAGAAAAAGCTTAGACTGTCGGTTTTACTCTAAGATCAGCTATTTAGTTTAGTTTGTGAATTATGGGAAAGTTATGGCAGTTATTAAGACAATTTGAAATTGACGAATAGCAATGGTTGGATTCAAACAAGTGTTGTCGGGTTTAGACATGAAGGTTGAGCTTGTCAACTCAACAATGATGATTCGATTCAGATAACAGTGGTCTGATTCAGATAAGTATTGTCAGATTCAAATATGGCAGTTGAGCTTTTCCGCTTAGACAGTTAATATGAGCTCATTTTCACCTAAGTAATTTTGGACCGAACAATTATACGCTCAAGAGGGCAAAGTCGCACAGCAAAAGAAAAATAGCGTAGGGTGACTATTTTTGCTTTCTGGCTTAATTAAAAACGTGTGGGAACGGTTTCTGAACATATTTGTGGAATGAAATAGCTCAACTGCTTCATTTAATTGTCTATTTGTTTTGTTTATTCATTATACCATGAAAATCCTACAAAAGAACGGAGAGAACTTGGAAGAGATAAATCTTCGCTTGTTGAGAAAAATCCAAGTTTTTGCTTACTTGATTGTGACTGAGTTAAGTCCAGCCGACCATTGGGTGATTCCACTGAAGAAATTTTGGACTGTGTGAGAGATCTAACGGAAATGAGGCAAAGAGATGTCATGCATAAAAAACCATATCAAACCAACTCCGAAAGACTAAGGTGAATGTGTGACAGTGGATATACGTTTAGAATCACATTCTTTCTTTAATTCACGTAGTCTTTGGATGATAGGAACTACTATAAAATGCTTGCTTAGTTATCGTTATTCAATGTACTCTTGGATTAAGTCAAGTAATTCACTTATTGCATGATAAGGCATTGACTGGATCTTGAGATGGTTCATTGAGTATGAATGGTTAAGTTGGGGAAGCGACTGTTGATAATCATGATTGACTAGTTAAATTTACGGTCTTGATGTGATTGCTATGATGTAGCTATATAAGTGAGATGAAATGAGACGAAATGACCTCTCTCACTTAACAAACATGTTTCTTATGTGTCATTTGTGTATTCATGAAATGATCAAACTCATTGGACTAAAGACATTGCTTGATCTCAAGACTAAGGAAGAAAAGATATTTGGTGGCCTTGGGTAGATTAGGTTAAGTATTGAACTGTAGTACCTTATTAACAATCTGATATGTTATACAAGTAGTGTATCAAAGAAATTAGGCATAGACTCTTACTTTCGGTAAAAAATGTATCAGAACTCTTTGGATTGCCTAACTTACCAATATCGGTATAAATTTTGCATCTATTCCAAACATGTAATCACCTGATTAATTTGGCAAATTTTAGGAAAATCCAAATAGTTTTGAAACGAATAACGCTTAAGAAACGCCTAGAGGATTGCCCAGAACACTTCCGAACACTGAATGGATAAAAGACTAATTAAAATGCATACTTTTCAATGCAATTATGAGACACAGCTAGTGTTTACAATATGAAGTTCGGAGAATGATTATGTGGATTCAGATCAGACTTTCTTAATGAGAGTCCCAGTGGTACAGACTATGTAAACATTTAGATTCATTTTAATAAAATATAGTTTTCACTTAAAAAACATAAATATATTGGTGAGTGCTCTAATTTTTAATAAATTCCTCCGCTATGTATAATTTACAACTCTGAGACAAAACAAAGAGGCTAATTAAAATGCATACTTTTCAATGCAATTATGAAACTCAGCTAGTTTTAACAATATGAAATTAGGAGAGTGATTTTGAGGATTGAGATAGGGCTCATCAGACTTTCTTAATGAGAGTCCCAGTGGTACAGACTATGTCAAAGCTGATCTTTGAAATACAATCGGAGGAGATACACGGTAAACATTTAGATTCATTATAATAAAGTATAGTTTTTCACTTTAAAAGAACATAAATATACTGGTGTGTGCTCTAATCTTTTAACAAATTCGTCCACTATATGATCCCCTTAAATGATAGATATTTACTGTTGATGAAGAAAATGGAAGTGAATTATTGGTTTTGGAATCGACAAGTAGCATTGAAGACCTAAGAATATGGTTTTGGGAGATTTCAGAATTGATCAAACGTTTGTCAACCTTGAGTTCAGTTACTTACCTACAGAGTTGATCAATACAAATTGATTGTCCCCTTATTATCATCAAAATTGATCGACAAATTATAAACTTTCTTACCTATGTACGGAACAATGTTTTAACTAGGTTGTGTGTGACTATTTTACATATCCATGGAGATAGTTACAACAATATCAACATTGATCTGAACAAGGAGGAATATAATTCGCCTTTACGAGACTGAGGTTAACCATTCTCGTTTAAGCCATCATACAACTTTGGTTGTGTATCGTAACTGGGCCCATGGTAATCTATAAGAACTCTTGGTCCTAACTATACAACTATGTTCAAAGTTTACGTCATGTAAACTACCAAACAATTCAGACATGTCTTTATCCTGCTTATAAAACGCAAAACATAACATAAACACATTAAAATAAATATTACAACAGCAAATACATTACGTTGAAAGATCATCATGATCAATATTACAAAACAAAAACAGTGTTAAATTACACATCATTATACATTATCCATTTCGTAATGATAAACCACAAATACATTAACAAAAAAAGGGAGATCAACCACACATACAATTTATTACATTAACCAAAAGCGTTGCTCAAAGTTGGGGTTCATGACTAAGAGTTATATTTCTTGTTTACACTTTTCTATGCCCTTGTCTTGGCAGCATTTGAAGGACCATCAGTGTGAGATGGCTTACCAATGTTTTCTTTATAGTAGATGCTAGAACTGTTTTCTGAGCTTTCCAAACTCATTCTAGTAGATGCTAGAACTTATTTTCCTGAGCTTTTCAAGAGAAGTGAAAGAAGATTAATATAGAACTCCTATATAGGATATTAAGGAAATCACAAGCTCATCAAACGCATGAAGACCCCGCAGATACATCCTCATCTTCTCGAAATCCATCAATAACTTGATGTATTTGTGTGGAATTCACAAATTCTCATCCTTTGCAATTATCAAGCCTGCAATGATACACAAACAAACATATCTGAGCATGTTAACATGAGACCAGTTATGACAAGTTTTAAGATGCTCCTTTTTGATTGTCTTAAGGCTTATTTTCCTCTTCTCTTAAGCAACTTATTCCAAAACCCCTTATCGTCTACCCATTTGTCAATCTCCATGTCGCCTTCTTATTTATATTTCAATCCAATCACATCATAGAATTCTTGCATCGAGAAACAAAGAGGCCTCCTAGAAAACACTAACAATAACTCATGAGTCTTTGCGGTTATAAGCTGCTTGCAGACAAAGCTGTGAATCAGTCTCCCCAAGAATCGAAGATTGATTTCATTAATCACCATGATCTTAGCAAAGATCAGATCATTCATGACATCCTTGTACTCTTTTGGAATGACCCCCTTTAATAACTTCAAGATGCTTACTCGGCAACTGTTGCTGGTTTCTTAAACTTTAGTTTCAGTTCCCTCTTCAAATAACTATTTCAGCAGTTTATTCATCGCCATACCTATTGACAACGTAAATAATAATATAATTCTAAGCCACCATTACAACACAGACATGTTACAATGTTTTTAAACAAAAAAATGTATAAGAGTGAAACAACTATTTAATCTATGACCACAAAAACATAAATTGGAAAATCGACAAGGACTACAAACCTAAATCATTCAAACTAGACAGAAATCGAGCTGAAACCTAAATCCTTCACACAAACTAATATTGAAACCTATGAAACTTTGTTAATATCGGAAGAATAAAAATCAAACAGAGAAACATATGCAAAAACAAAACAAGTCTTACAACAAACCTCAAAATATCTCGTCGAGCCGAGTAACCTGAAGAAGAAGGACAGTTTATATCTGGTCTTATGGCATAACCACATAAGGAGAGTGGACCTGTTTTCTGTTCTATTTTACCAAATTCCTCAATTAAAAATGATTTTTTGTACTAAAATTCAGTGTTACTCAATTATTTTAATAGTCAGAGTTACTCATGAGTCGCTCATAGTTGGTCCCAAATCTATAAAAAGAATGGAAGGAGTTGCTTTGTGACAAAAAAAAAAGAAAAAAAGTTTCTCACCTACGTGAAGTTTAAGCTAATATGGTGGAAATCATCTAATGTATAAGAATGTGGTAACAAATACACGAAGTTTATGTTAATACATGTCACATGTATGAAGTAAATGATTATACGGTGGCAACATCACAATTGGGTTTAATTGATTTTAAACTAAGTTAATGGGGTTAATCTGTAATATCTGAAAGTTAATTCTGATTTACTAAATCTGACCCGACCCGACCCAACTCCTTTATCCGACCCAATTGTAGATTTAAGTCTCTTGTTTGGATCTCCAATTTTTGAAATTAGGTTTCATAACAACAGAAAATCGATTTCAAAACAGACAACGACATTGTTAGGGTTTGTAAAGCAAAATCGATTTAAGGATTTCTAACACACATAGAGAGAGAAACAGACAAGGTGAAAAAAATTGAGAAAGATTACAAACCCAGCAACCTAATTTTGTTTTCTTTCCTTAAAATAGATGTGGCGAGTAGGGAAAATGTATAATAGGGTTTAAAGAAATGTCACTGGAATAATTTGTGTGCGATAGTGTGAATTTTGGAGATTCAGTTGCAGGATGAAGATGAAGCATTTTGGGAATCACAATGCTTAGTGAAATTAACTTTATCCGACCCAATTGTGGATTTAAATGTTTTGTTTGGATCTCCAATTTTCGAAACTGGGGTTAATAACAACAGAAAATCGATTTGAGAGAGGGCAGAATCAATTTTCATATATTGCAAATTGGCCCCATTAACTTAGCTTAAAATCAATTGTGATGTTGTCACTATATAACCATTTACTTCGTATATGTGGCATGTATTAACATAAATAAATTTTGTGTAGTTGTTGACACATTTTTATATATTGGATGGTTTCCATCATATTAGAGTAAGCATGGTGTAGCTGAGAAACTATTTTCCACGAAAAAAGAACGGAAGGAGTTGCAAAGGTATAAAGAAGAGATTAGTAACAAAGTCCCTCTTTCTTCCCATAAAAAGGCTTCGCTTTCAAGTTTCATCATCAGTCAGTATCTTCTTCTTGTTCCATCTTTTCTTTCTCGGAAAAACAAAACAAAGATTTGTCTTTTCTTCTTTTGGCAGGCGGGTTTAGAAAGTGATTTTATTTTTTTTTCAATTCCTCGAACTCTCTTCGAATCTACTGGATTCCTCGAAACCCAAAACGCATGTCCGAGTTCGGTCCGATTTCTACTCAAAGAAAAATAGTCTGTTGAACTGTTAAAATACTTTCCACTACTTGTTCTTCATTACACAAAAACATGAAGTTTAGGCTCACTTCACTCACTCTTTCTTCTTGTGGAATCAGGGTTTTGCATTTTCCTCACACCAAGTTGTGCATCAACAAACTCTCCAACAATGAATTTTCGACCAGATAAGTCCGTTAGGTCAGTGTCTCCTCAAACTCTTTAAGTCCTGGATCTTACTTTCTTTCAATTGGTTTTGTTCACACTTGTTGGTTCAGGTTTCACGACTGGAAATCCGACAAGGCTTCCGACGTGGAATACTCCGAGAGAACCGAGGTTCCAGATGGTTTATTCCGGAGGGCAATAAGCTCAATCTCAGACAAGTTACACGGATGCTTCTTAAGGATCAAAATGTTCAGGAGGTCTTACTCTTTGAAAGAAACGGTTTCGAAAGGGATTGATTCCACTCACGAGATACTTGACCCACAAGGATCTTTCCTTCAGAAGTGGAACAAGATCTTCGTTTTAGCTTGTATCGTCGCTGTCTCCGTCGACCCTTTGTTCTTCTACGTACCTGTCCTCGACAAGGCCAAGAACTGTCTTGATGTCGACAAGAAAATGCAGACAACCGCAAGCGTATTGCGCTCCATCACCGACATCTTCTACGCCATTCACATGGTTTTCCAGTTCCGTACGGGCTTCATCGCTCCTTCTTCTCGTGTCTTTGGGAGAGGTGTTCTTGTTGAGAACAGGCGCGAGATCGCTAAACGTTACTTGTCCTCTCATTTCATCGTCGACATTCTTGCCGTGCTTCCTCTTCCTCAGGTAAATGAGATTTGATGATTTGTTTTTTATTTGTATCCATCTCCAACCCATTAGGCGCTGAGTGATTGTTATGTTCTCAGATGGTGATTTCGATAATCATTCCGAGTATGAGAGAGCCCAAGACTTTGCACACGAAGAATATGTTGAAGTTCATAGTCTTCTTCCAATACATACCGAGGTTTATGAGAATCTATCCGCTCTATAAGCAAGTGACTAGAACCTCAGGCATACTTACAGAGACAGCTTGGGCAGGAGCTGCTTTTAACCTCTTCCTCTACATGCTTGCTAGTCATGTGAGTCCACTTCCTTCCTAACCGTTTTCTTTCTATGATCTTTTAAATCAAAACGGGTGAATGCGCAGGTGTTTGGTGCTTTCTGGTATTTGTTCTCTATCGAGCGCAAAACCGTGTGCTGGAAGCAAGCTTGCGAGAGAGACAGGAGGATCTGCGAAATAGATTCGTTGTATTGTAGGGAGCCTCCCACTTTTGGAGACAACACTTTTCTCAATGCGTCTTGTCCGGTTCTGGAATGTAACGCAACACGTTTCGAGTTTGGGATATTCCTTGGCGCACTTCAGTCCGGTGTGGTGGAGTCTCATGATTTCCCTCTGAAGTTCTTTTACTGTTTCTGGTGGGGTCTCCAAAACCTCAGGTATTGAGAGATTACATTCAATAAAGCCACAAATCTTCGATCATGTACAAAAGAACACAACACTACTAACTGTTTCTTGCATCTTCCTTCTTTCTGGTGTGTTTCTTGATTCAGTTCGCTGGGACAAAACCTTAAAACAAGTACATACATATGGGAGAACTGTTTCGCGGTCTTCATTTCTATCTCCGGACTGGTTCTCTTCTCGTTCTTGATCGGGAACATGCAGGTTAGCTTCTTCTCTCCACCATCAAACTGTCCCATATATAGTGTTTGCGAAATGATTGGTTATTGTTGTAAACTAGACGTATCTGCAATCAACAACCACAAGGCTGGAGGAGATGAGAGTCAAGAGAAGAGACGCTGAACAATGGATGTCGCACCGTTTGCTCCCCGACAATCTAAGGAAAAGAATCCGACGATACGAGCAGTACAAATGGCAAGAGACCAGAGGCGTTAATGAAGAGAATCTTCTTCGTAACCTCCCTAAAGATCTTAGACGCGACATTAAACGCCATCTCTGTCTCGCCCTTGTCATGCGTGTAATACAAAAAAAAAACTAAACTCATCTCCTCTCTTTAAACTCACTCTTAAAAGTATCATGATGTCTTTATCCAGGTCCCTATGTTTGAGCAAATGGACGAGCAGCTTCTTGATGCTCTGTGTGACCGTCTGCAACCTGTGCTGTACACAGAGGAAAGCTACATCGTCAGAGAAGGAGATCCTGTAGATGAAATGCTCTTCATAATGCGTGGGAAGCTTCTAACAATGACAACAAACGGTGGAAGAACCGGTTTCTTCAACTCCGAGCATCTCGGAGCTGGTGATTTCTGCGGAGAGGAGCTTCTAACCTGGGCTTTAGACCCACACACATCCACAAACCTCCCAATCTCGACAAGAACCGTTCAAGCTCTCGTGGAAGTCGAAGCCTTCGCACTCAAAGCAGACAACCTCAAATTCGTGGCTTCTCAGTTCAGACGTCTCCACAGCAAACAGCTGAGACATACTTTCAGATTCTACTCGCAGCAATGGAGGACTTGGGCTGCTTGCTTCATACAAGCCTTTTGGAGAAGATGCGTGAAGAAGAGACTAGAGGAGACTCTTAGACAAGAAGAGAACCGGTTGCAGGACGCTTTGGCTAAAGAAGCTTGTGGAAGCTCACCGAGCTTTGGTGCTACGATGTACGCGTCACGGTTTGCTGCAAACATCTTGCGGACTATACGAAGGAGCGGTTCGGTGCGTAAACCGAGGATGCTGGAACGAATGCCACCTATGCTACTACTTCAGAAACCAGCTGAACCGGATTTCAATAGTGATGATTATATGCGTATAGTGCCGATATATAAAAATAGAAGTCTTTAATATAATATATTAAAAGGAGTGAGCTTAGAGATACAAAGCCTCCATATGATGTTATTATTCTCTCTGTTACAGAGGTTTTATATATGATTGGATATAATAAAACTGACAAGGCAATAGAAAAGTCAAGAAGAAGAAGACAGAAGTGAAGCCACTTCTCTTCTAAGGAATGTGGGCAAAGCGAAAGCTGCTCTGTGCATCTGTTTTGTTAAGAAAAGACAGATTAAGATTATTGTACAAGTAAATCTATGGAGAAGTCATTGAGAAACTTACATCAGAGTTATAAAACTTCATTTCTCGCTTATAAGTCATGGCACCGTCTAGTTTCTCAATGGGGTTGATAGGGTTCTTGAAGTCAACAGCCGGACCATCGGTAGAGCACAAGATGAAACCAATCACGCCGCTGCAATAAAGATTATACATTATTTTTTAGTGAGGCCACAAAACGTGATTAGAAGAAAACTACAAGTTACCTAGGATATGTTGGGACGCTGCTCCACGCATACTGAACGGTTTTGAATGTTTGGCGGCAAACCGAGATCATGTCTTCAATGAGATGAGTGTGGAGCCACATGCTTTCCGCCATGTTGCAAAGAACTCCTCCAGGCTTCAACGCTCTAGCTAACGTTTCAAAGAAAGGCTTCTCAACAAGCGCCTGAGCAGGACCTATGTATATTGTATAGAAGCCAAAAAGCGTGAGAGAGAGGTAGAACTCATCAGCTGCTACTTAGATATCCAGAGAGAATCATACCAACAGGATCTGAAGAATCCACAATAATGGCATCATACTTCCCTTCAGGGGAGTTGCGGAGGAACTCAACAGCTGCCAGAAGCAATCAGATAGACACCGATGTGATTCATTACAAAAGTTCAAATAGGTTTTAAAACTGGGAGTAAGTAGAAGGATGCTTAGTTACCATCACCAATGTGAAGTTGAACACGAGGATCCTCAAATCCAACCGCTAACTCAGGGAAGAATTTCTTAGACACCTACAAGACCAAAGCAATCAAATGTTGTCTGAGATAGAGCACAAAGCTAAAAGTGATCATATTTAAGATAGGCAAAGGAAGACCATATACTTACATCTATAACCATCTTGTCAATCTCACAGATGTCGATAACCTCAACAGAACTATGGCGAGAAATCTCCCTGAGAACACCACCATCACCTCCACCAACAACCAGGACCTGCAAATATTCATACAACCCTTAAAAAAATTGAGAGCTGAATAAATGTTTAATGTACGGGGATGATCAGCATTGGCGAAATGATCAATCTCATGAGATCAAACGTGAACTAAAACAGGCAAGCACATTGTGTCCCATCAGGTTCATCAAAAAAAAGGAGTAATCATCACAAACTGTACATACTTTTAATTCAATTACTTGCAAGAGGACACGAGATATAGGCAAGCAAAGGCTAAAAAACTTTGAAGGTGAGAGAAATTACATTTTTAGGTGAAGGTGTGGAGCATAGAGGTAGATGGGCTATCATCTCCTGATATGCAAATTCATCTTTTTCAGTCAGCTGTAGAATACCATCTAGAACAAGCACTTTCCCATAGGTAGCTGACTGCAAGAACAAATATGAGGTTAACTTATCCTAAAGCATAAACAAATCAGCACAGTTCGAAACTGACGAATTCCGAAGATGATAAGAACGAGAAAATCTAGCTCAAACCTCAAACACTAGGACTTCCTGATAGTCTGACTTGTCTTTGAATAGAACTTTCTCAACTTTTAGTGAGTGTGCTTCTCCTACAATCAATACAAAACAACAGCATAACTGCATAAGTCACATGTACAACCATTCCTAGGCATATAATAAACACATCAAAAACCTCAAACAAAGACAATCTTAAGGTAGCAAAAGATACTGAAAAGGAACAAGTCTACTAAGAGGTCAGTGACCTACCTGGCCACATAGGGTTATTGAAATACACTGCTTTGTCTCTTTTGCCTGCATCCAAAATACCAAAAAAAAAAATAATAATAAGTCCAAAAATAAGACATGTTGTTGTGAAAAAATGGAGAAGAAAAGAACAAAGTAAAGAGACCAGAAGAGCGAGGGTGAGGAGGTTCAGAGAACCATCCAGAGACAACAGTGGAGTGGCACTTAGCATCTTCCTCTGGTAAGCAAGACATGGCCTTGAGGCAACAAGAAGGTACAGTCTTCTCCACACCAGTCCCATTACTCGCATTCCCATCCATAGTCTTCTGGCATGCCAAACCTTTTACGCCGTCTGCCTCCATAGACAATCCTTTTCTTCTTCCCCAGCTCCAGCCTCTTGTATACTGCACAAACAAAAAGCAAACAGGGCCATAAACTTTGAGAAAACAAGAGAATCCACATCAGGGCACAAAAGCAAGACTTCTTAAAACTAACAGCTTTGAATTAGATTCAGCAAATTTGTTCAGAGCCAAAACAAGAGAGCTAAAAGGATGAAGAGATAATATATTTAGCGTTAATTAAAGAATCTTACAGACTGGAAAGTCGAAGACTTTGCAGACAAGGGTTGGTCCGAATATACAAAAAGGCTATAACTTTAGGAAATTCAAGACCGCAACTTATTCAGACAGCAACAGAGAAATCAGTTGGATTATAAAACCCAGCAAATCAAGTTTGAGGAACAGTCAAAACATCAGAGATCATGCACAGAAGAAGCAAAACAGATTAATGGATGGAGACGGGAAGAGAGAAAGAGACCTGGTGGTTAACGCGGCGGAGAATGAATCGGGAAGGAAGACGTGATGTGAGGAAGAAATAGAGAGAGCGGGAAAGATTAAACTAAAAGATGAAAAAGGGAAAGAGAGAATTTGTTCTCTTTCTCACTTTTGGTGTTACGTTTCTGACTTCTCTTTTAGGCACTTTCTGTGTGTTGTGTACTCTATTTGTTTTCCAACCCACGGCAGACTCATCACAAAACCTTTTCTTTTTTTTATTTTTTTGTTGTTCAAAAAAAAAAAAAATTATTTTATTCTCTTGGGTTTTCTTTTCATTATTTTTCAACATTAAAATATAACGTTTCAAATAACTTGTTTTGCAAAATACACTATTTAGGTTTTGAAATTTAGAGAATACACCACTGTCTTTGAATAAATTTGAAAACTAAACTTAAATATATGTGATGAGACAATTTTGACCCACAATTAATAAATAAAAATGAAATCTGAAATCATTAAGATTCTTATTATATTAATTTATTTGAGATAAAACTAATAATGATTAAGCATACTTAAGTTTATAATTAAGTAACTTTTGAATTATTTGAAAATTGATTTCAAGCGAAATCAGTTATATATAAGATTTCTGTTGGCATCTTTCTACGTAGAATTTTAACCATTCCTAAATAATGTGACACCACGAACTGAGGAGGGCTAATTACTTTCTACTGAATTATTTACTTGATCAATTTTTGCTTTTGTTTTCTCTTTCGAAGATTCCTCATGCTTTTGGACCAAAGTCAAGGCAACTGCTGATGGCGAACCTTCCCTTGCGATCTCAAAGACTTGTTTCTTTTATTCAATATTTTGGTTAAACTTGTGATGGACATGTTTGTTTGTTTTTTTGGTAAAAAATGTAAAGATGAGCATGTTTGTTTTTTGTTCATCACTTGCTTTTTCTAGGAAGAGGGTTCCATTTTCCTTGCTTTCTAACAAGGTATTGGCGGATGTTCCGGATAAATAGGAAGATCGTTTACACCAAAAAAAAAATAGGAAGATCGTTCTGCTTTGAGAGTTTTCTTTTAGCGAGTAGAGATATGAATTTACATTTTCTTTTCAACTGATCGGATATGATACACCACACCCGTATGCAACATTCCCTTGAACAGCTGAGTGGCAAGGGAAAAGAAAGATATGAAATTTACATATATTAAAAAGGTAGAATAGAGAAGATGAGCATGTGACTTCTACCTAAGAAAAACACTAAGCGGAATCAAACTATTGAATCCTGAGAAAACTAAAAGTGATGACCATGGAAATTTTACCTAATAACAAAATAGATAAACAAGCCATTTTTCAAAAAAAAAAAAATAGATAAACATGTCCACTGCAAATCAACCGGAGTCGATAGATGCTAAGAGAAAAAGAACTACTAAACTTCTCTCGATTGAGGAAGAGATAGATAGATATAAGTAATTTATTTATTATTAAATATCATTCATTTATGAAATGTATCTACTTTTTTATTTTCATAAACAATAATTCCAGTTTAAATATTAGTTTCAGTTTGAATATTAAAGTTAGTGTAAAATTGCTAATTAGGTTAATTTAGTCATTTCACAGATAATTAAGTATAGATTTCAAAAAGAATAATAAATGGTATAGTTTTCACAATACAATCCTATTTACATGTATTTTTCCAAATTTTCCCTTGATTAAAACATTTCTAGCCTAATAACTTGATTAAAACCTTTTTAGCCTCTATTAGGCCTGGATGTTCGGGGGTCCTTCGGTTTCTGTTTGGTTGATTCGGATTTTCGGATTTTCGGTATTATGTTCATAAGTCTCATTTGGATTTTACTAATTATTATTGGGTCGAGTTCGGTTCAGTTTCTTCCGGATTCGGATCGGATTGTAACCAATGTCTGTAATCATCCAAATTTTTATTTTTAAACCTGAAAATTTGACGAAAATTCAAATTATATAAATTATTCACAAAACTAATTAAAAAATAGTTAAACTATCAAAACTAACTAAAAATTATATAAAATAAAAAATAAAACACACTACCAAAATCTTTAGAATACTATAAAATATCTAAATTATCTTAACATATATAAAAACATTAACATATTTAAACTAATTTTGGATATCTTCGAATCCTAGTTCGGATTTCGGTTCAGGTTATACCAAAACCGCAAAGTACTAAACTCATAAGTTCCGTTCAGATATTTTTGTATAACAATTGGAATCCAATTTTGGTTTTTTCGAATCAGATTTAGATAGGTATTTCGGCATGAAATAAAAACGCCGAAGCGTATCCTCTATACATGAATTCAGCTGATCACGGGAGTTGACTTTTTGCATTTTTTAATTGTTTTAAGTGATTAGTGTGATGTTGCTCTCTTGTCAATTCCAAAATCTGAGTATTATTTTGTTTCACCATTTAAAATGTTCCACCAATAGGAGTTGGTAGTGAAAAGTCATCATCTGAGAAATTGAAAAAGATGTGAGACACGCGTCATTAAGTAAATTAAACGTCGACAAATGTTTGGAGGTTGTCATCATCTAACAATGTATAGAAAAGATGTCACATTATTTTACAAACAAAACTGAAGAAAGCCCCACGAAGGATGAATGGAAGATGTCCTTGTCTTTAGTACACCAAAGAATCTCTTCCTAAGAGCAAAATTATCATTAAAAACTCCAAAGAGTTTACTAAACAAAAAAATATAAATATTTTAATAAATTATAATTACATAAACTATATTATTAAAACTAAAGTACAAATAGAACTAATATTTTTTTTAACAAGTTATTACATTAATTATCTTTCTATTTTTAACTTAATTTAACAACTTTATTAATAATACTAGGACCGGCCCGCACAACGGGCGGAACTGTAAATAAAAAATAATTAGAATAGCTAGAGTAAATTTCTATTATAAAACTTGATATATATATAAGTGACAATTAGTCAAATGCTTTGTTAGGTTAAAACTATACTATATATATTATTTATTTGTGCTTATATTATACTGTAAATTATTGATTTATGTCTATTCTTGCTTATATTTTACTATTCCAAAAAGGATTAAATGTCCATTGAAATGGTGTGATTTCTGATTAAATATTTTTAACAAAATGCAAATGATCACAAAAACGTACGAAAAAAAGTTTACAGTAAAATATATTTCATATTAACTAATTTATAATGTAAACTTTGATTTTAATAGTTGCATTATATTTTTAATAACGATTATTCTGTAATAAAAAGATAACAATATTTGATTTTTAACTATATGTCAGTTGTGTGTATTAGATTTTATCATTTTTGGGTTGTTTGAGAAGAAGGGATTTTTTAAAATTCAGGATTGTTGACTTTAAGTTCCACCGGGAGACTTAATTTATGTATATTATTGTTGCTAAGTTGATTGGTTATAATTTTAAAAATTATAATCTTATATATTAAAACAGAAGTCACAACCTTGTTTCATGTGTGATTTTTTTAAAAAATGGACCTATTCATAGAAAGTCATATTACATTTAATCTATAATCTTATCATTTAAATTTTGGGTCTACTAGAAATTTTTATTGGGCTATCAATAGTTGGATTTAAACAATAGATGATTCATTAGATTTATAGATAGTATAAATTAAATAGATATAATTTAATGTTGAAATACTATACCTCCATATGTTAAATATTAAAATATTTATCGATGTTAACTTTTAAAATTATAAAGACTTTTTTTTAAATAACAAAAATCATATTATCTAACAATGATTAATCTTTACTAACTTAAACCAATGAAAACAAATTTTAAACTATATAGTTTATTTTAAAAATTAAAAAAAAAACTAAATGTTTAATTATTTACTCGATAATATAAATCTATGAAGCGAAAATTTTAATTTTTTAAAAACTTTCTAAATTTGTGAAATGATACAATATCTTTGAATATGACAATAAAACAATATTTTACTAATCTTTATATATATATTTACGATTTTAATAATGAAATAATAATCCGAAAATATATATATAGAAGAAGATACAACTACATGTGAAAGTTTGAAACAATCTATTCAATGAAAAAATATATTGTAAACTGATTATGTTTTAAAAATTGAAATATATACCAATTTAGAATTGAAAACAAAATATTTATATAAAAATAAATGAAAAAAAAAATCTGCGCGGTTGGGCGGGTCGAGATCTAGTTTATTTTTAAAGTAAGAATCGAATTCTCTTGCTTTAAACACAAATTGTTTAGTTTGTTTTGTAGTAAATACATATGATATTTGACACAAAATGTAATCGTAGTTTTTATATTCTTATATATTTTATGTTAAATGGTAGTCTCTCTAATCGAACCCAATAGAAATGTTGTCAAGTTATTTTCTATATTCGTTTTTATATATAACCGGCACCTTTTGCAAATTCTACAATTCATATTGTCAGTCTTTAAAACACAAACCACAAAGGATAACACTATTTTGTTTTTGATATCACTATTACATTTTTTCATGCGTTTATATTTATGAGGTTATGTGACATACCAGTTACGTTGATTTATTTGAAATGTATTTATTTTAATTGATGTGTACAATTAAATTAAATAAAAATAGTTGAAACTAATTGTTTGACTTCGGCATCCACCACACAAAAAAAAGAGGCTCTCTCTCCTTCCCTAGTGAGAGAATTTTCTCTCCAATCTTCTAATTTTCTTATCAAAACTTTATCTTTCAGAAGGTTTAGAGTTTGATTTGTGGGAGTGAGAGTCAGTCTTTTTTGTTTGCCAGTTTCGGTACTTCCGTCCGGTTCTTGTCTCCGGCGGTTGATCAGTTCCTCCGATGACTGTACGGCTCTGCCTCCGGGAAGCGACGGCTTTCATAGCGCCGGCTTTTGTCTCCGGGAGACGATGTCTTTCTGGAATCGTTCTCGCCGGCACCGCTCGATCTACGATTCAGTTCTTCGTTGTCCGACTGCCTCTCACTCTGAACCTCCGATGATTATCCTTCCCAATTGATTTGGTTTTTGCATCTTCAAGCTTATCTGTATCTTTAAAGATGTCGGATCCTTTCATGCAAGATAGTCGAAGATGTATGATCGATTGTAGGCGTCGATGTTCTTTCTCCGAATTGTAGATCCACCAGTTTTGGCTCTTCGGTTCGAGCCCCTGTGAAGATTGGTTCTTCCCTGGTTCATCTTCGTCGTCGGCGGAGTTCCGTCACCTCCTCTGGTTTCGGTGGAAGGAAGTGGTTCCTCGTCTTGACCAGTGTTCATTGATCTGGGCGATCCACTACAAGAAAACATAATCTTAACGAGGGCGGTTTTCCTCGTTATTTCGTCGTAAAAGAGGCTTTACGACGAATTAGCGAGGAAACGCGTTTGCTCGTTACACGTCCGTCGTAACACATATTTCCTCGCTAATTCGTCGTAACTTAGCGAGGAATATATTTCGTCGTAAAGACGAAGTAGAACGATTCGTCGTAAAGACGTCGCTACAATTCCTCGTAAGGACGTCGCTACTATTCCTCGTAAATAACTCGAAAACAGTTCCTCGTAATCTACACGTAAATACCTTGAAAGATTTTCCTCGCAAAATACACGTAACAACCACGAAATGAGTTCCTCGTAAAATAGTCGTAAACATTTCCTCGTTATTTCCTCGTAAATAATTCCTCGTAAAATACTCGTAAACAGTTTCTCGACATTTCCTCGTAAGATTTCCACGTAAAGAGGTCGTACTTTAGCTACGAATTTACTTCGTTTTTATTATTTTACAGAATTTTAAAATATAATTAAAAAATAATTAAAATTATTTAATTTAATAATAAATTAAAATTCAAAATAAAAATAAATTCATATGAAAATATTTTATAAATAAATAAGTTTTGAATTTATATAATACAACAACAAAAAAAAAACTAAGGGTCGTTCATCGCCCGGTAGAATTCATCACTCCTCCTCGAAACATCCGCCTCGTTATGTACGTCGTCGGATGACTCGCCATGAATGGGATGTTGTTGTCGCATGTTCCTCAACATGGACTCCCATTCCGGATTTGTGGCCGCAATAACGTCCAAGAAGCCCTCGACTCCACCCATACGAGATTTTGTCGCGGTCAACTCGTTACGCAGCTGAGCGGACTCTCTACGCAGCTCCGTGACCTCATCATCCCGTCGCTGACCATAAGACGATGTCGCTCTCGGAACATCATTGACGGAACCAATACCCAACGTCCGTCCCTTTTTTTTAGGGACAACCTTAAAAACAAAAAATAAATATTGTAAGTAAATATTTAAAGTTAAATTAAATGAATAATTAAAAATTAATTTTTTTGAAAATTTACCTCCTCGTAAATCTTATCCACTTCAAGTGTGGATAAGGTGACGGGTAATCCGTCGGTAGACTGCTGGGTCAGCTGAGTCTGGCGGTCTTCAACCCGAGCAACTACGTCGTTGTAGATTTGCTCGGACTTGCCATCTACAAATACGCCCGCCTTGTTCTTGTGGGTCCTCTCGTAAAGTTCCATAAGAGACGGGAGATGTCCCGTCTCTTTGGCCTAAAAAACAGTTAAGAAAGTTAGAATAAATTAATATAATTATTAAAAAATTATTTAATAAAATATTTAATTACCATTTCCAAACGGACACCGGCGTGGGGTTTTTGGCCCGTAGTGTGAAGCATCGGCCCGTTCCCGTGCTCATCGACCGTGTTACGGGAGTTAGAGCAAGCCTGGGCGATTCTAATCGAATCAGGAAGGCGCCAATAACGGATGAGGCCATCCCACACGTCCGTGGTGAGCTCAGCGGGTTTGCCACGCTCATACCCCTTCACGATCCAGTCACCCTTCCAGTTGGAGACCGTGTCCAACAAGCGAACTTTCGCTTTCGCGTTAAACTTCTTCCTCACCCTCTCAGTGATCCCCAAAGCCCAATTATATTTTTGCTGTTGGAAAAAATAAATTAACAATTAGTTTTTTAGAAAGTATATATATAAATCATGAAAAAATTAAAATATATATAATTAATTAATAGAAACTTACAGCGTAAATTTTGAACCACGTCTTTCTGACGTAGTGAGGCGTCTTACTCCAGTTTGGATGTGGCATGGAGAAGTAACCCTTGATCGTGTCGGTTACGTCCGATGCAAGACATCCGTCAACCCCCCACCTGGAAAATACAAATTTAAAATTTAAATTATTTTTTAATGTTATAAAAGATATTTAAACGAATTAAAAAAATTAATGCAACATACCACAACGTTCCGTCCGGTCGGTCTGGGTCGATGACTGGTAAACCTTCTCTGCCTGGCAGACTGAGAATGTCCTCTACCGTGTACTGCGAGTAAGGAGCACTCGGAGGCACCATCAGATCAGGATGAATATCAGCGACCATCGGAGGTGCCATCGGAGGAGGCACAGGAGGAGGCATCGGAGGAGGCACATGAGGAGCCGATGGTGCACTAGAAGAAGTAGACCCAGAGACTCTCTGAGTGTACTGAGTCTCGGGGACAGTCTCCTGGCCCGAAGAACTGGGAGCGGAAGAAGAGGCCGGGTCTAAACGACTACCCGGCTCACCGAAGATCTCTCTATAATGGGCAGTAAGTCTTCCTTTTCGAACCTGGAAAAAAAAATGAAATTTTTGAAATTAACATCAACAATATATTTTCCAACATTATCCACCTAATCAACACTAAATAACATAAAATCCGCAAACCTATCTAAATTCCCTATACGAACCACCTAATCTATCCTAAACTAACCAAATTAGAGAGGAATCAGGCTTACCATTGCTACGAAATGGAGAGGAAGTAGAGAGGAAGTAGAGAGGAAAGAAAGAGTGAGCGGTCGGGTGTATATATAAGATTACATATCGTCGCAAATTCGTCGTAAATTTACGACGAAATAGCGAGCAGTTACAAAGGCCCGTGTTTTTTTTTACGAGGAAATGGCGAGGAATCACAAAGGTCCGTGTTTTTCTTTACGTGGACTTTACGACGATTTTGCTTACGTGGAATTAACGTGATTTATGTTTAAGTCTTTTACGTGGTCTTTACGACGATTTCATCCTACGTGGAATTAACGAGTGTTATGTTTAAATCCCTAAAACCCGAAACCCGAAACCCGAAACCCCAAACCCCAAACCCCAAACCCCAAACCCGAAACCCCAACCCCGAAACCCCAAACCCCAGATTCCTTATTTTCTACTTCATATATTCCAAACCCCCATCTTTAATTTTCTACTTCATATATTCCAAACCCCAAACCCGAAACCCGAAACTCGAAACCCGAAACCCGAAACCCCAAACCCGAAACCCGAAACTCGAAACCCGAAACCCGAAACCCGAAACCCGAAACCCGAAACCCCAAACCCGAAACCCGAAACTCGAAACCCCAAACCCGAAACCCCAACCCCGAAACCCGAAACCTCAAACCCGAAACCCCAAACCCGAAACCCGAAACCCCAAACCCGAAACCCGAAACCCAAACCCCCATCTTTAATTTTCTACTTCATATATTCCAAACCCCCATCTTTAATTTTCTACTTCATATATCCCTAGAGCCCCAAACCCGAAACCTGAAACCCGAAACCCCATACCCCAAACCCGAAACCTGAAACCCGAAACCCGAAACCCCAAACCCCATATTCCTTATTTTCTACTTCATATATTCCAAACCCCCATATTTAATTTTCTACTTCATATATTCCAAACCTCATATTTAATTTTAGGTTTCGTCGTTATTTCCTCGTTGTCTTACGTGGTTTTTACGACGATTTAATCCTACGTGGACTTTACGACGATTTCATCCTACGTGAACTTTACGACGATTTCACCTGCGTGGACTTTACGACGATTTCATCCTACGTGGACTTTACGACGATTTGTGCTTACGTGGAATTAACGAGTGTTATGTTTAAATCCCTAGAATCAGAAACCCGAAACCCGAAACCCCAAACCCCAAACCCCATACCCTAAACCCGAAACCCCAAACCCGAAACCCGAAACCCCAAACCCGAAACCCCAAACCCGAAACCCGAAACCCGAAACCCAAACCCCAAACCCCATACAAAGGTCCGTGTTTTTTTTACGAGGAAATTGCGAGGAATCACAAAGGCCCGTGTTTTTTAATACGAGGTATTAACGATGATTTAGCTTACGTGGAATTAACGAGGCTTGCTTTCCTATAAATATACCCACAACCCTCATTCTCAAACCACACACAAACTCCCAAATTACACCCTATCTGAAATCACATTCCTTAGCAAAATCCTATTCAAATTATAAATATTTGAAAAAAATAGGAAAAGGATAAGATATTAGAATTCATGTGGGCGAGACTTACGTATTATAATTGCTGGAAGTCTTGCCACATGTTATTCTGGTATTTTGATCCTTTTCCCTTTTTTTCTAGTTTTTACACTACGAGGTATTTACGACGATTTCTGCTTACGTGGAATTAACGAGTGTTTTGTTTAAATCCTTTTACGTGGTATTTACGACGATTTCATCCTACGTGGTATTTACGACGATTTCATCCTACGAGGAATTTACGACGATTTGTGCTTACGTGGAATTAACGAGGTTATGTTTAAATCCCTAGAATCCGAAACCCGAAACCCGAAACCCCAAACCCGAAACCCCAAACCCCAACCCCCAAACCCAAAACCCAAAACCCGAAACCCCAAACCCGAAACCCGAAACGAGTGTTATGTTTAAATCCCTGAATCCAAAACCTGAAACCCGAAACCCCAAACCCCAAACCCCATATTCCTTATTTTCTACTTCATATATTCCAAACCCCATCTTTATTTCCATTCCAAACCACAATTCCCACATTTGCTTATTCATAAAACAAACTCCCACATTACCTTATTCATAAAACAAACCCCACATTATCTTATTCATAAAACAAACTCCCTCATCTTATTCATAAAACAAATACATCAATCGGATACATCGACATTCTCGTCATCACTAGAAACATCATCATTTTCATTAAACTCGTCTTCAACAGCTTCGTCTGTGGCATCATCGGTAAGATCTTCGTACTCGTGATTATGCGGATCAATGAGAAGGATGTCATCAATTTCTTGTTCAGGTTCCTCGACTTCATTTATCTGTTCTTCTTGCAATGGTGGTTCTTCTCCACTGATGATTCGTCCTCGAGGTGTAACTTTGATCACTGCTAACCAATTTATACCTGAATCTCTCATCCGAGGGTATGGAAGGAAGCTAACTTGGTCTGCTTGTGAAGCTAAGATGAAAGGCTCGAATTTGTTGTACCTTCGTCCACCGTTGACATCAACTACACCGAATTTGTTAGACCGAACACCTCTGTTGACGACGGGGTCGAACCATTCACATTTGAAGAGGACGCATTTCAGCTTCAGTATCCCTGGAAATTCGACTTCAATAATCTCCGTCAAGATCCCGTAGAAATCTGTTTCCCCTTTCACACATATTCCATAGTTACTGGTCGCCCGCTGTCTACCATAGTCATATGTATGAAAAGTATAGCCCGTGTGAAATACATCTGTGATGTGGTGACCTTTACAAGTGGAGATTGAATTACTTCGTGTAACCACTTAGGATAATCTGCATCGTCGTCGTCATAATCAACCTGCAAAAATAAAGAGAATGTTAATGAAATACAGATAATGTATGAAAAAAAGTTTTAGTTAATACCTGATTCCGCAACCACTTAATGAAGTGTTGATCTTTCCTTTTGTCTACGTCACTTGTGGATATACCAGGAAATGTTTCTTCGACTTGAGAAACAAATAGGCTGTAAAATCACATTTTATAGGAATGAATCTCTCGCAATTATACAATTATTTATAGTTATATGTGTTTCGAAGTGTCAATATATGTTACCTTTCAAAATAACGCATCAATGGATCTTCGCAATTGAGTAGAATATAGGTGTGTGCACTATGAGCGTCTTCTTCACTCGACCACCAAACCTCTTTACACTTCCCACCGAGTCGCCCAATCTGGCTAAAGATGTCTGGAACACCAGCAACTGCATATGTTGGCGCAACACCACCATCATCATATCTTCTTGGAGCTCTTCTCCGTGTACGTACTTTTGACGCAAAGTAGTACGATGTGAAGTGAGAAACTTCTTCCGTCAAACTTCCAGCAATTATAGAACCTTCAACTTTGGCGAGGTTCTTTGCTTTTCCCTTCAAATATTTCATGGCTCGCTCATACTGATACATCCATCCGTAATGTACAGGTCCACGAAGCAATGCCTCATATGGGAGGTGGACAGCTAGATGCTCCATGACGTCAAAAAATCCGGGAGGAAATATCTTCTCCAAGTTGCACAATAAGATGGGAATGTTCTCCTGAAGCTGTTCCACAACTTCTTCTTTAAGAGTGCGTGTGCTCAGATCCCTGAAAAATGCTCCAATGCCTTTTATATTCAAAAAAAAATTAAACACATTGTTAGTCATATATTATTTTGTAAATTATTGTGATATAATACACTACGTACCTGCAAGTGCTTCATGTACGTTTGTTGGAAGTAGCTCCGCAAATGCAAAGGGCAGTAGTCGTTGCATAAATACATGACAATCATGACTCTTCATCCCGGAGAACTTTTGACCCTTTTCAACACATCTAGAGAGATTCGAAACATACCCATCGGGGAACTTCACTTCTGATGCCACCCAGTTGAACAACACCGACTTTTTTTCTGAAGATAATCTGAATATCGGAACGGGAACTTGTCCATTGCTTTTAATATGTAACTCGCTTCTTGAGCAAATATCCGGCAAGTCCAACCTCGATTTTATGTTGTCTTTTGTCTTCCCTGGGACATTCAATATTGTATTCATGATGTTCTCAAAGAAATTCTTCTCTATATGCATCACATCGAGGTTGTGGCGCAGAAGAAGATCCTTCCAATATGGCAACTCCCAAAATATACTCTTCTTGTGCCAGTTGTGATGAACACCGTAAGAATCTGGCATATTACGAGGGACATGCCAATTACCACCCCAACGAACTGTTTCGTTAGCTCCGTAGTAGTCGATTTGCGCTTCAATTTGTTCTCCAGTTAGATATGGAGGAGGAGTGTCTCTCACAACCCTTTTGTGCCTAAACAAATTCTTGTTTCTTCGGTAAGGATGGCCAATGGGAAGAAATCGACGGTGACAATCAAACCAACTTGTCTTCCTACCATTCTTCAGTTGAAACGCATCTGTCGTTCCATTACAATATGGACAAGCTAATCTCCCATGTGTAGTCCATCCAGACAACATCCCATAGGCAGGGAAATCACTTATGGTCCACAAAAGCATCGCTCGCATCGTAAAATTCGTCTTCGTTGAACAGTCATACGTCCTCACCCCTGTTGACCACAAATCCTTCAACTCTTTTATCAGTGGTTGTAGGAAAACATCCAGGGACCTTTTTGGATGGTTCGGACCAGGTATTAATATGGTCAAGAATAGTAACTCCCGTTGCATGCACATCTCCGGTGGCAGGTTGTATGGAGTAAGAAAGACTGGCCACAATGAATATTGTCTCCCTGACATTCCGAACGGACTAAATCCATCTGTGCATAATCCGAGATACACATTCCGGATATTGCTAGCGAAATCTGGATGTACTTTGTTGAAATGTTTCCAGGCTCTTGCATCTGATGGATGAGTCATCTCACCATCCGTCTGAGTATGCTCGGCATGCCATCTCATCTTTCCAGCAGTCTGCTCTGATTGATACAATCTTTTCAATCTGTCTGTAATTGGTAGGTACCACATCCTTTGGTACGGTACCCTATTACGTCCCCGTCCTTGCGGCTTGAATCGTGGCTTCTTGCAGAATCGACATTCTTCTAGCTTCTCATCATCTCCCCAATAGATCATGCAGTTGTCGATGCAAACATCTATCATCTCCGAAGGCAACCCAAGACTATAAACCAGTTTCTGAATCTCATAATAAGAATCAGCAGACACATTGTCTTCCGGCAAATACTCTTTAAACAAGTCCGCCCATTCGTTCATGCAACTTTCAGGTAGATTGTGATCAGTTTTAATATTCATCATTCTAGCAGCTAACGACAATTTAGAGAGACCTTCTCTACAACCACTGTAAAGTGGTTGATTCGCCGCGCTTAACATTTCGTAAAACTTTTTTGCATCTATATTAGGTTCTTCATCTCCATCATGAGCTACGAATGCATCAGCTACCATATCATGAACCCTATCATAATCTACCATCTCCTCCTGCTGGTAACTATGTTCATTATGCAAATGATGATCAACCGGTTCTTTTTCCTGAAAATTGCTATTACTACTACTAGCTTCATTCTGATCATAATTAAAACCTTCTCCATGTTGAAACCAGATATAGTAATTTGCCGTGAAACCTCTATTTATTAAATGCTTCCAAACATTTTCACGGTTTGCCAGTTTCGAATTGTTGCATTTCCGACAAGGACAGAACATCTTACCACTTTCTTGGGCGAGCGGTGTTGAATCTGCTTGATGCATAAATGTCTCCAGACCCGCAAGGTATTCTTTCGTCACTCTCCCGTTAGCATCTCTATGCATATACATCCACTTCCGCAACTCGTAAATATTCCCGGAGCCAGCCATTTTTTTTTCTTTCACGTTTTTTGTTGTTGGTGTGTTTAAAATGATGTTTAAACATCCATATTTATAGGAAAATTCGAATCTGGTAGTTGTAATTTTGCTATGAATTTACGATGAAAATTAATTAGGTGGGCAAAAAAAACGTGTAACACCTATAAAGTTGGTGGATTCAAAAATTTCCTCGCTAAATACACGTAAACTATTCCCTCGTAAATACCACGCAAAGTTTACGTCGCTAAATACACGTAAACTATTCCCTCGTAAATACCACGCAAAGTTTACGTCGTATTTACGAGGAAATAGTTTTTCCTCGTAAAATACTCGTAAAGTTACATCCATTTTACGACGAAATATTTTTGTCGTTACGTTACGAGGAAATAACGATGACTTTAGTTTTTCACGTAAATTCGTCGTAAACTCGACGCAAATTTACGAGGATTGTTTTTCCTCGTTAATTTTCGTCGTTAACCATGTGTTTTCTTGTAGTGATCGTACACGTGGAAGATGACGTGTCGTAGCTTGCTTCCTCGACGGTTTACCTTTTGTGTGTTAGGCATGTGTGTTGGTCCTTCGTCTTTATGATAGTTGGGCTTCGTGTCACCCTTTTATTTTGTATTGTGTTGGGCTTAGCTCCGTTGGGCTGAGTTTCTTTTTATAAAATTCCAGAGATAAAAAAAAAATTGTTTGACTTCGGTGTATTTTTATAATATGTTGTTTTTTCATCCGAACTGGACACATAGAATTGTACAATAAGACATAGACGTCTCGTGCACAAAAAGACATAGACGTCTCCTGATATGTATTTGCTGATTCGACCTCTGCATGAATTTGCTGATCGCCTCCCATATCTCCGCCATTGTTATCATATTGATCGTATTCTAGATAATGCATATGCATGAACTTCCCATCTTACATATTCTTATTCGTCTTGTTTTTTGGGGGTTTTTGCCAAAACTAACCCACAACTTGATTTTAACCCCAAACTTATACCCAAACTTGAATCAAATGCAAAACTAACCTAAAAGCCTAGTGAAATTACAGCTCAGCCCCTTGTGACCAAACAAAAAAACAGAAGCCATTTTACGAATATAGCCCTAGTAAATCGTCTGAGTCGTCTGAGATGTTGGAAGTCGTCTGGACGACTGAAGTGTAAGTCGTCTGGTACCGGTTTATTTTAAAAATAATTTATAAATCTTGTAAAAAAATATTTTGATGCGTGAAAAATAAAAATCAAGTAATTATAAACAGTTTTAAGTGATATAAATTAAGATATGATAAAATTGATTTGTTTTGAAGATAGATGAGTGGAAGTAGTGAATCATGAAATACTTTGGTTTAGGAGTTTGGCAAACATATGTTGTAGTATTGTATGTATTGTTAGGGTTAGATTTTGGAAAACTAAAATGTTTTTTTCAAAAATTAGTTTTCACCTATATGTGTTTATTTATGTGTATAGTAAACACTTTTCAAGTTTGATTTGATTTTATGAAGTCTTTAATTAGATAATTAAGTTTAGGGGTTATGTTTAGGGTGTGGACGACTTATATTTCAGTCGTCTGTTGAATAATTTACTCGGACGACGTATATTTTAGTCGTCTGTTGAATAATTTACTCGGACGACTTACATTTCAGTCGTCTGGTGAAGAAATTAAAACAGATGACTTACATGTAAGTCGTCCAAATATTCCCGCCTAAATTTTTTTAAAAAAATTATTTTCCCGCTTAAATAATTTAAACCAGACGACTTACTTGTAAGTCGTCTGGAAAGTCTTCTATTTTAGTTTTCCGCTAAAAATATTTAATTTCCCGCTAAAATATTAAACTCTTCTGGACGACTTACATGTAAGTCGTCTGTTTTAATTTCTTCACCGGACGACTGAAATGTAAGTCGCCCAGGAAGTCGTCTGAGTAAAAAATATTTAATCTAATTGGATTTTTTGTCTCCCTATATAAAGAAAAATTTACACATTCTCTCTCCTCCTCTCAAATGGCTGCAACAAAAATGTAATGTTCATCATTCTAAAACTCTCCAACCTCTCTCTAATCTCTTTGACTTGAAAACACCAAACTTTATATGAATTTTTCAGTTTTGTCTCATGTATTTCTTACTAATCTATCTTTTTTACAGGTTTTTAATCAAATGGTACTCATCTTCCATTAATTTAAAGGTAAATCTATTAATTTTAGATATGTATTTTTGTGTGTTCTATAAATGTAGATTTATCTAATCTTCCACTCATTTTCTCTATTTTTAAGTCATTTGAACGTTTTTGGATATGCAGGTTTTTCAGATCTGGATTTGATATGCAGGTTTTTCAGATCTGGAAGACTTCTTGGACGACTTACCTGTTAGTCGTCTGGAAGTCGTCTGGAAGTCGTCTGGACTTCTTGGAAGTCTTCTGACAAAGTCGTCTGGACTTCCAGGAAGCCGTCTGGACTTCCAGGAAGTCGTCTGGACTTCCAGGAAGTCGTCTGGACTTCCAGGAAGTCATCTGGACTTCCAGGAAGTCGTCTGGACTTCAGGGAAGTCGTCTGGACTTCAGGGAAGTCGTCTGGACTTCCAGAAAGTCGTCTGAATTACATGGAAGTCTTCTGACGAAGTCTCCCTTTCATAATAGATCTGAGCGTTTTGGTAAGTTCTTATGTCTGATTTTTCTTCATTTGGGAACTTCTTGTTGTATAAAGTTCTTACCTTTTTCCCAAACTAAAACTCTCCAAACCCACTCTAATCTCTTTGACTTGAAAACACCAAACTTTATATGAATTTTCCAGTTTTGTCTCATGTCTTTCTTACTAATATATCTTTTTTGCAGGTTTTTAATTAGATGGTACTCATCTTCCACTAATTTAAAGGTAGATCTATTATTTTTAGATATGTATTTTTGTGTGTTCTGTAAAGGTAGATTTATCTAATCTTTCACTCATTTTTTCTGTTTTTAAGCCATTTGAACGTTTTTGGATATGCAGGTTTTTCAGATCTGGATTTAATATGCAGGTTTTTCAGATCTGGAAGACTTCTGGGACGACTTACCTGTTAGTCGTCTGGAAGTCGTCTGGAAGTCGTCTGGACTTCTTCGAAGTCTTCTGACAAAGTCGTCTGGACTTCCTGTAAAGTCGTCTGGACTTCCTGTAAAGTCGTCTGGACTTCCTGTAAAGTCGTCTGGAAGTCGTCTGAACTTCCTAAAAGTCTTCTGACAAAGTCGTCTGAACTTCTTGGAAGTCGTCTGGACTTCTTAGAAGTCGTCTGGACTT
This sequence comes from Brassica napus, assembly GCF_020379485.1. NCBI lineage: Eukaryota > Viridiplantae > Streptophyta > Magnoliopsida > Brassicales > Brassicaceae > Brassica > Brassica napus. Next base: position 41,595,760 of record NC_063452.1, on the reverse strand, counting down.
CTTAAAAGTCGTGTGGTCTTGTCTACTCAAGTGGAATCCAAGCTTGTCTTTGTAGAGGAATGATCTATAATAGTTTTGTTTGTGATCTGTTTTGTGAATTGCATGTCTACTCTTTTAGTTGTGAATTTTTGGTAAAACCAGTAATAATGTTTTCCAAGATGTATTAAATGTGCTAACAATGTGTTTACACATTTACAAATCAATGAAATAATAGACTTCAGTAGCCTTTTTCTTATCTTTGGATCTCTCATATGCAATAATAAACTCCAATGGCCTTTTTCTCATCTTAATAAACAAGAATGTTGGTAGCTTTATATTGATACAACATTTTAAGAAGTATTTTAACCCTTCTTCCAACTCATAACAATAGTCATCATTATTGTCTATAACAATAATACTTAAGAGATGGAAACAAACAATAGTAACTAGTCAAAGCATATCATATTTTATTATAAGTTTGCGTTGAAAAACTTAGTCAAATTTAGTAAAACTAAGGGAGAGAACATATTTTGTAAATATGAGTTTTACATATCTTGAAGTTACTTATCACTCTTAAAAATACAAGTTATTCAAAAACTAACGTAGAAGACTTAAAAACTAGCGGAGAAGACGCGGACGACTTCAATCTAAGTTGTCCAGACGACTAAACTATACGTTGTCTGGTCAACACAGAGGTTATTTTTGCAATTGACTTTGAAATCTGTTATTTCGGACGACTGAAAAATAAGTCGTCTACTATTGTTTGGCTAAAAAAAACTCCAAAAAAGCTAGACGACTTACATTTCAGTCGTCATAGGTTAGTTTTGCATTTGACTGGATAATTTCAGAAGTTTGACTTTTCTGGACGACTTACATTTCAGTCGTCTAGTGAAAATTAAAATAATAATATTTTTTAAAAAGTAGACGACTTACAGTTAAGTCGTCATAGGTTAGTTTTGCAATTGAAAAAAAAAACTTCAAGATTTAATTATACACAGACGACTTATAATTCAGTCGTCCACGAGACGACTGAAATGTAAGTCGTCCAGGATTTACGAGGTTTGACCAGAATCTCAGAAAAAAATCCTGGACGACTTACAAGTAAGTCGTCTCATGGACGACTGAAGTATAAGTCGTCTGTGTATAATTAAATTTTGAAGTTTTTTTTTCAATTGCAAAACTAACCTATGACGACTTAACTGTAAGTCGTCTACTTTAAAAAAAAAATATTATTATTTTAATTTTCGCCAAACGACTGAAATGTAAGTCGTCTGGGGAAGTCAAACTTCTGAAATTATCCAGTCAAATGCAAAACTAACCTAAGACGACTGAAATGTAAGTCGTCTAGGTTCTTTGGAAATTTTTTTGAAACCAAACAAAAACAGACGACTTAACTTTCAGTCGTCTCAGGTTACAAATTTCAAAGTCAATTGCAAAAATAACCTCTGCGTTGACCAGACGACTTCCAGGTAAGTTGTCTACAGCCAGACGACTTCCCAAGTAAGTCGTCTGACGAACAGATCTGGAAAAAAACTCGATGTCATACCTTAAATTGGTGAGATAAGTTCCTTAGCATACATAAGGCTTCTCCAAGCACACAGAATCACAAACGAAAGTGACCCACCCAGAATCGTTAGCTTCTATGACTCTATGAACCATAAAAATATTAGAATCAAAATCTTGGGTTTTTTTAGCTCATTGTGGAGAGAAAGTGAAAGATATGTTGTGTTTAGTTCACAAGAATGGAAAAAGAAGAAGGGTAAATCGATTTTGGGAGCATTAAGAGCTTCAAATTGGTTGTTCATGGTGGTTGTGGTATTGATGACAATGACAATCTTGTAATTACTTGAAGATGATGAGGGTGAAAGAGTAAAAATGTCATTTTCAAAAAAAAAAAGGAAAAAAAAATTGATGGCATTTTCGTAAATTATATGAATTTGTGGGGTGAATAGGGCAAAACCAATTTTCAAAAAAAAAGGAGGTTAGTTTTGTGTTTGACTTTAAGTTATAGGTCAATTCTGCAAAAAGTCCTGTTTTTTTTGTTTAAATTTAGTTTTGATTATATATTATCAATGTTTATTTAGTATATAAATATCATAATATGTATAAAATATAAGTAGTTAGACAGTTATAAAATTAGATATTTCCTCTGTTTTGAATGTCCTACATCATTTTGGTGTAAGAATGTGTTATATTTCTCACATGTTCTTGGTCATACATGTCATTGTTGAGCATCAAGCTATGACTCCTTGTTTTTGGAAATAATGCCAACACTAACCGGATGCTCAACGACAGATATACCATCTGTGATTCCATTTATATACCTGGACCTTTTCATCTGAAATCTGAGTTTTATTATGTCAACTATTGTTGTGTTTGTGTAGGTCAGGAACTAAACTCAAATGTTGCTCTTTTAAAGGAGTACGTCATGCCATTTGCTCTTTTTATTGCTGTCCAAGATGTGTATACAATTGTTGGAAGTGTTGATTGATGATAATAAAAGGATGATTTTTTTACAGACATTGGTTCTTATAACATTCTTTTTCTTTTACATGGAAGAAAATGTCTTAAAAGCTTCTAGTAAGGCTTTTTATCTCGTCTTTGAAACAAACCAACAATGACACGCTGTTTATTCTCTTATTATATGAATACACTTACTTACCCAGAGTACTTACTGGGTCCTTATCACTTTCAGCCATTTCCAATCAAAAGCTTATTTATAAAGAAAACTCCATGGTGGATGACTTGTATTAAACACTTGAGAGGGGAAGAATGTCACTACTATACATGGAGTTATGCCAGCTGATAACTTCCGTCAACAGTATATTGACATCGCCACCTACTTATGGATATATTTCGAGAAATAGGGAGGAGAGATGGGCGAACCCGAGCACTTGTACCATCACCACCTGCTACCTATCATCATCATCATTGCTACAAACTCAACAAATTCAATTCACATTGGTAATGTTAAAGATGTATAAATATTACACACCATGATCTGCATCTTTTGTCTGCATTCTCTTGCGCAATCATCCCCTTTCGCTGCAAAGGTCCCAAAAACGCCAAACCTTAACATACAAAATCATGGTGTTTCACATCTGTAAGATCAAAAACCTGTAAATGTATAACTACTATGAGCTCACAAGGCATATACAATTAACATAAAAGCAAGCAACAACAATGCAAGTTATAAACAACAATGCAAGTTATAAATTTTATGTCTTTTCATGGTAAGAAAAGTTGTAATCTTGTCAAGTACCATGAAAATTTGACACAGGAATCTGAATTTTTAGAGCCAAAATAATGTTTTCCACCGCTTAGAATCAGAGAAAGATAGAACACTAAGAATCTCATAGCTCTCAAACCCAGATAGATTTTACTTGTACCATAAACTTTAGAACAGAGTGATTCCATTCACTATATAAACCCAAATCTAGTGAAGCAGACTAAAGACCCTGTTCATATAAGAAAAAAAGTAGCGACCCATAACTATAATTAAGTTCATTTGAACCAACATCAAATCTAACTGAATAGTTAAAAAAATGGTGAGCTCGAAAGTTTCGCTCTTTGATATATATCTGATACAAAAAAAATCAAAATCAAAACAAAAGACACTTGGAAATGAAGAAACTTTCTGAGAGAAAATAAGGATACATAGATTGTAGGCTCATTTGGAAGTCATGGAGGAAATGAAACTACGCTGAGATGAATCTGTCTCACAAGGCTCGGTTTTACGTTTTCCAGATTAGAGTTGGCGTTAGAAGGTACCAATCTCGTAGTTGTAGTCTCACCGGAGACGTTTCCGCCTTACTTCTTCTGCTCATCAACAATCACAGAAGCAAGCTGCTCGCTCCGAGAGGGCTGAATTAGAAGGAAGAGTCAATGCCCCCTAAGATTGAACCGGCGGTGGAGAGATATCTAGACCGACTCCGGTAACGGCCAGTGCTTGAAAATACGACGACAACAAATCAGTGAAATGGAGAAGGGAGAAATCTCACACATATTTATACTGTAAAATCACCGCATTTCAGATCGAATCAGAGCATTGAAGACGACGTAGTGGAGGAGCGAATTGATGGGATTAAACACGAGCTCTTAACTCGGACCTTTTTGGTGAGGTAAAGCGGAAACGACATCGACTCGCCGTCGAAGGATGGGGAGATGCGACCTTCGTTTCTTGTCTGAAGATGATTAAGGTTACAGAGGTGACTTCTGTGCTTTCGGGCCGGATATGGATAAGCCCAGACACAGAACACCCGAACGAAGCCCACTACGCCGAAGACTTAATGAAACAGAGCGTTTAGCGTGAGTGGACACGTGGCGGCTCCAGGACGTGCGACTTTCCTATGTGGACGATAACGTGGAAGCCTGTGAGAGAAGCAAACAGTTTTTTATATATATAGATTACACTAATGATACATCACATCATTCATTATATTACCATAATAATAATAATAATAATACAGATTTTTATTTATTAGTTAATCAATATTAACTTTGTACCAATTATAACAATCAAAATATAAAATAATTGGGTTTTGCATATGGTTACAAGTTCGGTTTAGTCTAATTTACTATTTATTATCTTAGTTTCAATCGGCGAAAAACTACGTAACCAATCCACATAATTCAAAGACATAGTTTATGTGAACAAAATAAAAACCTAAATCAAAATAATGAAAATGTATTACATATATTATCACTTAATTTTTCACACCATATAACTATTTTACTAGATAAAAACTATTTTTATTTCTCTTAATTTAGCCAAACACATATAAAGAGTTTTTTTATTTATTTACAAAATCAGTTAAGCATGGACATTTGGATACCCATTCAGGTATGAATTGTTTCTTTTGTGTATCAGATTTTTTTTAGGTTTTGAAATTAGGCATCGTTTGGATATTATAAATTTATGTGGATTTTAAATTGGGTCTTCCTGGGTTTAGATGGTTTGGTGCTGGTGTATATGAACCTAAAATATGCAAATAACAAATGTATCTGAAACGGGTTCGAAATATTTGTACCATAAATAACTATATTACATGATTCAATCCGTATCTTTTGAATACAAATAGTTATATGGCGACACATCTAAAATATATAACACTAATCATTAAAAATAAATATCAATTTATAAAACGTAAGAACCAATATTCTCGCGGATGCGCGGTTCAAACTCTAGTTAAAAATTAATTGTAAAACACAAATTCAACCAATCAATAATCTACAAATATCACATGGAGTTCGAGTAAAATTCTAAAAAGTCTTAGAACTCTTCTCTATTCTCTCTCTTATCTTTTGACTATTTTTGTTTTTTATTCTAAGAATTTCATTTTAGAACTTTTTGTTGGAAGTGCTCTAATAAATCTATTCTTCTCTATTCTTTTTTTTTTTTGAAACACATCTATTCTTCTCTATTCACGCATGAAAAACTCCATGTGGTATTAGACTACTACTATATTTGAGAATTAGCTCAGTCAGCTTTTTTTAGTGTCTCATTAAAGGACCAATTAACTGATACTCTCGCCAAGCTGGTCACTCGCTCCTTACTGAACATACATTCTTTCAAGATAGGACTTTTTTCTGTTCGTTCATCTCGAGGGGGCATATAGAGATACACTTGTATCTCTCATGATATCAATAAGATATTCTCTTATATTATGTAAATATTTTGTTAGGGCTTTCCTATTGTAATCACTACAAGAAAACATCGTAATTCTGACGGACATTCTGACGGAAAATGAGATCCTCGGAATATTCCGACGAATTTCCGAGGAAATTCCGAAAAAACCCAAAATTTGGGTTTCCTCAGAATTTCCTCGGAATATACCGATGAAATACCGAGGAAGTAATATTCCTCGGAAAACACCGACAAATATCCGAGGATATATTATAGCCGTAAGAGAGCCGTTGAGGATTTTAAAAATTCCGAGGAAATCCCGAGGAAAGAGCCGTTGCCGTCGGTCGGAATTTCCTCGGTACTGTCGGCAGCATTTCATCTATAAATACCCGCACCCCCCCCCCCTACCTCTTCATTCACTCCATTTCTTCATCCTCTCACATACTATATTTACACACGAATTTGATTGAAAAAAAGCATGTCTTCTTCAAATTATTATCGTTCTTGGATCGATCGACCTCATTTGGATCCGAACACGAGATTTCTTACGGAAGAATACCAACGAGGTATAACCGAATTCATGGGGTTAGTTCAACGACAACCGGAAGCAGAAACGAGTATGTTAAGATGTCCTTGTTCTAATTGTAAAAATAGAAAGGTTATTAAAGAGTGGGATGTTTGGACTCATCTATATTTGAATGGGTTTACACGAAGTTACAAAATTTGGTATCATCATGGAGAAACTGATTATGAATATGGTAGTACTAGCGAATCTCAGCCTGCGGTTAGTTTAGAAGAACCAATTAGAATGGATGTAGATTATGGTGTAGGTACTGAGCAGATGGTAAATGATCATTTTAGAGGGGAAGATTTACCCAATGCAGAAGCTATGAGATTTTATGATATGTTGGATGCTGGAAAGCAACCCTTGTACGAAGGTTGCAGAGATGGTCATTCAGCTTTATCATCTGCAACAAGACTGATGGGCATTAAAACATATTATAATTTGGCTGAAGACTGTGTGGATGCGATTGCTGATTTTGTAAAAGGTATTCTACCTGAGGATAATGTAGCCCCTGGTTCATACTACGAGGTTCAGAAACTGGTAGCTGGTCTTGGTTTATCGTATCAGGTAATAGATGTATGCAGCGATAACTGCATGATTTATTGGAGGGCGGATGAAGAGCGGGTTATATGCAAATTTTGTGGAAATGCTCGTTATAAAGATACGAGTGGAAGAGTTCCAGTGCCATTTAAAAGGATGTGGTATTTGCCTTTAACGGAAAGGTTGCAGAGGTTGTATCAGTCTGAACGCACAGCGCAACCAATGAGATGGCATGCGGAGTATTCAACAAATGGTGAGATTAGACATCCTTCAGATGCAAAAGCGTGGAAGCATTTAAAATATCCCGACTTTGCGTATGAGAGAAGAAATGTCTACCTTGGATTATGTACTGATGGTTTCAGCCCGTTTGGCAAGAGTGTAAGACAGTATTCTCTATGGCTAGTCATTCTTACACCATACAACTTACCGCCAAACTTGTGCTTGCGACGAGAGTTTTTGTTTCTCTCCATTCTCGTTCCCGGACCAGAGCATCCTAAGAGATCACTTGATGTGTTTCTTCAGCCACCAATATATGAGTTGCAACAACTATGGGCTCAAGGTGCTGAAACATGCGATGTTTCATGTAAAGAAAACTTTCAAATGCGGGCAGTACTTATGTGGACAGTAAGTGATTTTCCAGCATATGGTATGTTATCTGGATGGACAACGCATGGAAGGCTATCATGTCCATATTGTCAAGATAACACTGATGCTTTCCAACTAAAACACGGAAGGAAAACGTGTTGGTTTGACTGTCACAGGAGATTCCTACCACCTGATCATCCATATCGTAGGAGTAGGAATTAATTTACGAAGAACAAGAGGGTGTTTGACAGTCCACCTCCGGAAATTTGTGGGGTAGATTTGTCGACACAACTAAGAGATTTTGGTGCAGAAAGGACGCAATACCAAGGTGGACATGTGCATTATCCGGTAGATCCTGTTGGAAAACTACATAACTGGCACAAAAAAGAGTATTTTCTGGGATATGCCATACTGGAAGGATCATCTGCTGAGGCATAATTTAGATGTCATGCATATTGAGAAGACCTTTTTTGACAATCTCGTGAACACGATCCTTAAAGTTCAAGGTAAAACAAAGGATAATTTGAAGTCAAGACTGGATTTAGTCGATATATGTGCTCGTTCAGAACTTCATGTTGATGAGAATGGTAGGGCTCCTTTTCCCATATACTGACTTGATGCAGAGGAAAAAGATGCGTTCTTTGATTGGATTTTAAACGATGTGGAATTTTCAGACGGTTACGCATCTAATTTACGTAACTGTGTCAAAAGAAAGGAAGGAAAGTTTATCGGCTTGAAGAGTCACGATTGCCATGTAATGATGCAGCGCCTTCTTCCGTTTGCCTTCAAGGAACTATTACCACGGAATGTTCATGAAGCAATTGCAGGGATTAGTGCTTTCTTCCGCGATTTATGCACGAGATCAGTGACTCTTGAAGGTATTGAAAATTTGAAGACTAACATAGTCGTGATTCAGTGCAACCTTGAGAAGATATTTCCTCCATCATTTTTTGATATTATGGAGCATCTTGTTATTCACCTGGCAAGAGAATTGGAACTTGGTGGTCTTGTGCAGTATAGATGGATGTATTTGTATGAGCGGTATATGTACCATTTGAAGAAGATTGTGAAAAATTATAGTAGGGTGGAAAGTTCTATAATCGCACAAATGATAAATTCAGAAAATTCAAACTTTGCCGAGTTCTACTTTCTAGCAGAAGTGCAGACCAAAAACAAAAGACCTGCTCGGCATGATGATAGAGGCGAATGGGCAACATATCATGTTACGGTTCCAGACATCTTCACAGATGTTGGACGACTTAGCGGAAAACCAAAGGACCGTCGACTTACTGAGCAGGAGCGCAGTCATTTGCAAACATATTTGCTCACCAACTGCGAAGATGTTCTTCAATATGAGAGGTAAATAAATTAGCTTACAAATTTTTATTTTAACAAGTTGAAATTTAAATCTTAATTAATTATATTATTGTCAACATATGTACATGATTTTCATGGCAGAAAAGCGGTTCGAATATAGATACGCCACAGAGGAGGAACTTGAAGAACTGAAGCAGAGAGAATTTTCTGGATGGATGTTTACTTATGTGAGTGCTTTAAACAAATTAAAATATTATTTATCACATATTTATACAAATTCACATATATTGATATAACATATATATATGTGCTATTAATAGGTGTCTGCTGGTATGACCAGAGGTGAAACATTTGACGATTGGATACGCGAGATGGTGCGTGGAGCAGAGTATGTTGTGAAGTCATATCCGAGATTTTGTACTCGAGGATATGCATTCACAACTCAAAAGAGGAGACGTTCGAGTACGACTTATGATGTTGGCGTTTGTTCTGCATCTGGAGATGATGTATACTACGGAAACATACGGGAGATTATGGAAATCAATTATCCGGGCATGGTTTGATTTCGCTGTACTTTTTTTTTATTGTGATTGGTACGACAACACTCCAGATCGAGGTGTGAGAACAGATGCATTTGGTGTTACATCAGTACATTCGAGGCGAAAGTTGCAATATTATGATCCTTTCATTCTTGCTTCTCAGGCCGAGGTCGTAGTGGTACGGGGAGCCACTCTCAGGGTTCGTCTAGCCACTCTCGGGGTTCGTCCAGCCACTCTCGGGGGTCGAGCAGCCACTGTCGGGATTCTTCATTTCCCGCTCCGGTTTTTGCTCCCGCTGCTGCACCCCCTCCCGTTGCTGCACCCCCTCCTACTGCTGCACCCCCTCCTGCTCCTCCAGTCGTTCCGGGAGTGATGACTGTTGCCCAGTTGGTTCAACAGCCCAGTCGTGAGCATCTTCCCTATCTCACTCCGTGTCCAAAGGGACGACGTCAAACATGGTAATTAAAAGTCTTTTTTTTCTTTCATTAAAATTTGATTCATTATTAATAAATTGTTTCTTATATTAGGTTCAACCGATCCGGGAACGGGATCAGCGCATGGATCAACAATATGATGTACTCGAACCTCAGCAAGGGATATCCGACTTTCACTCACTTCCCTGCCGAGGACCAGGAGATGTGGTTTCGTCAGTTTGCGGTAAGTATTCTAATTTTTTAACTTATATTTTTAATCTTTAATATAAAATTTCTACAAATTGTGTTTTTTTTTTCAGCAAGAGTTCACCTGGAATCCCGATCACACGAACTTTATCCGTGATGCCTTCGTCCATAAAGTTATGTACAACTATGGAAAGTAGATCTACGAGTGGAAGCAGAAGTAGCTCATCAACCAGGTTTTTTTTAATTTATTAAACAATTTTTTGAATTTATTAAACTATTTTTGGATTTATTAAACTATTTTTTATTTTTTTTATTAAAAGGTCCCGAAGTCGATCAACAGCACGGTCTGGAAGGAGTTGCCACTCTGGGGGATCGCTTGGTAAGTTCAATCTTTTTTTTTTTAATTATTTAAGTATTTTTATTTTATTTTTTATGCATTTCTTCTAATTTCTAATGTTTGTTTAACTTTTGTTTTTTTCAAGGCGGATGAAAATGATGGCGAGCCGGTTGATGATTTCATCCTAATGAAGACGTCGCATACAAACAAGCACACCGGGGAGATTGATGATGGTGTTGTGAGGGATGTGCTCAGCGTGATCGAAACTCAGAAGGAAGACGAAGAGACCCGTCTATCTCAGCTTCAAACCGACCTGGACGCCACTTCGACGGCTTCGACCAACTTATCCCGGATTCGAATCAACGAAATCGTTGAATCGGTATTTTTTTTATAAAAAAGTTCAATTCATTTATTTCTTTATTTTCATTTTATCATCTTTTCTATTATTTAAATTTGTTTATTTTCTATTTCAGTCGGTTCCAAAGAAGAAGGGACGTTTGGTCGGTTTGGGTCGTAGAGCCCGGTCGGTTCCTCCTTCTGCACCACAGCCCTATGTTGATCCAGAAGTGCTTATGGACCTGTTGAAGGACAAAGATGACCGCATAGCTGCGTTGGAGCAAAAGATGGCGGATCAAGAGGCGGGATGGGAGGCAACGAGGAAGCAGAACGAGCAAATGATGGAGATGATGAAGAGGATGTACCCGAACGAGCAGTTCCCGTAGTTTCTTTCTTTTTTTTTTCAAAAACTCTGAATGTTTTATTTTGGTATGTACAACTTTGAATATTATCTAATATGTTTTCTATTTCAATTTTAATTTTATATTTTCGAATTTCAATTAAAAAAAATAAATTTTTAATTTTTTTTAAAAAATTATTTTTAATTTTTAAAAAAAAATTATTTTTAATTTTAAAAAAAAAATTATTTTTGGGAATATTCCGAGGAAGTGTATCCCTCGGGATATTCCGACGACAACTTCCTCGGAATATTCCGAGGGCATATCTCCTCGGAATATTCCGAGGAAGAATATCCCGACGGATACACTTCCTCGGAATATTCCGACGGCAAAGATTTCTCGGAATATTCCGATGGCCGAAGTTCGTCGGAATATTCCGATACCTCTTTTCTCTCAGAATGTTTCCGAGGACCGTTCCATCGGAAATATCCGAGGAGATACCGACGAACAGTCCTAGGAAATGTTTCTTCGGAATGTCCTCGGAATCTTTAATTCTCGGTATTCCCTCAGAATTTTCCGAGGAAATTTTACTGTTCGACGAGAAATTTCCAACGACCATTCTCGTCGGTATGTCGGTATTCCGAGTACATACCAACGATATTTGTCGTCGGAATACCGGTGTTTTCTTGTAGTGAATATATAAGTCTTAGTATGTTGTAACCCTCATTTTGTTTAAAATACAAGAATATATTTTACCTTAAACATATATCATCATCAGTTACGCTGGAGAACCTTCGTTGTCCATTGCATAATGATGCATTGTTTATCTATCAAATGAAGGTACGTGCTTATACGGTAGCGAAGATACTTCCCATTTGAGATTATGGGTTATAAATAGTGAAGAGATGTATGAAAGTGGAAGGTTATATATGGAACAACCACTGGGTTTGCAAGAAAATATTGATACTAGTTTCTCTCTTATGTCGTCTTTACCAAATCATGTTAAAGGGTCATTGCCACTACCAGCGGATTTTGGCACTAATTATCCGTTGACTAATTGTTGTGTGGTGTTTCTAGTCTCTGGACACAACCATGGAAGAGAAATCAAATAAGAATAATTAATTAGTGAATCGCTTTACAATATTGGTGTAATGAAAGCGGTTACCATATCAACTAATGGCAAACAAGATCATTTTTGCAATCAGGAAAGCTGAAGTCAATGCAAAATTCTGTTGGAAGGGTCTTATTATGAATTCTTGTATCTAAAAGTTGCTAGTAAAACACACACTTTGCATCAAGGAAATGTTAATACATGGAAAAAAATAACGGATTGAATATTCTATTAGCGAGTAAAGTTATTCTTCCGAAAGCATCGTTAAATTCATCTTTTATATTGTAATTTTTTTAATATATGATGCATATATATGATTTTCTATTAGCGAGTAAAGCTACTCTCCCTAAAGCATCGTTAAATTCATTTTTATATCATACTTTTTAATATATGGTGCATATATCTGTTTATTTAATAACTTTTCGGAATTCTGAATATTGACTTTGTAATCTTGTATTTACTAATAAAATTGAGAAAAAGACAAAAATAGCACTAAATCAAGTTTATGTTCCCAAACTAGCATTCAAGGTCAAAAGTTACAAAAATAGCACTTAATATTTTATCAAAAGTCACAAACTTAGGGTTTAGAGTTAAAGGGTGGGGTTTAGGATTTAGAGTTTAGGGTTTAGGGTTTAGGGTTTAGAGTTTAGGGTTTAAGGTTTAGATTTTAGGGTTTAGGGTTTAGAGTTTAGGGTTTAGGGTTTAGAGTTTAGGGTTTAGAGTTTAGGGTTTAGGGTTTAGAGTTGAGAAATGAGGTTTTGGGGATAAGATTTCAAATTTTGAAAAATAAAAAAAATTAAAATTTTCAAAGGATAAACTTAGAAAGGTGCTATTTTGGTCATTTTAGTTTTTGAGTGCTATTTTTGTGATATAAACTTAGAAATGTGCTATTTTAGAGATTTGCCCAATAAAATTTGTTCGTTTGTCGAATTTGTGTATTCTTTAGTAATAGGAGTAATTCAATACTAATGACTTTAGTTGGATGTGGAAATTCTACATAATATATGTATGTTATCTATATAACTAAAATGTTGACGAAGAAAAGCTAACGATAAAAACTAATGATTTGTAACTGTATAAAAATGATTTCAAAATAATGTAAACAGCGGAATTCTGGGGGAAAGCCCTGCTTCAGTTATTAGTATAGGATATAAACTACTTACAAACGACGCACAAAAAAAATAACAAGAGTGACTAACTAAGAATTAACGTTTTCAGATGGCAAAATCTGCTCGGGAGAGTTTCGACACACGGGACAAGTCCCATTTAGTTTCAGCCACTCATCGATGCAGTCGGCGTGAAAACAGTGTTGGCACAATGGTATTGTCCTAAGCGTCTCCTTGGGCTCATACTCTGAGAGACAAATGGCACATGTGACATCGTCTATTTTGGGTAACCTTTTGCTTTCACCTAACACTATTTTTGGATATGAATCTATAGTAGACCCATCTAAACCCTTTATGATGATACTGGACTGAGAAGAGTGGGCTTGAGTGTTGTTGATCTCTGGATGCGAGATAAGATGGCGTCGTTTGATGAAGGCGTTAATTTTGCTGTAAACGAAACAGAAAACACCGAAGAGGATTAAAGTTCCTGGGATCCCTGCACCGATGGCTATTGCATAACCGAGTTTTCTCGGAATAGCTGAAAAATTATAAAAAATGATTAAAGAAAGTAATCAAAGACAAAAAAAAAAATTGTGTTCTTTAAAATAAGTAGAATTGAAGATTATCCGAATTTTTAGTAGTGTTCGGCTGGCCCAGTGCTAAAGTTTATGTAAGTAGTAAGAAAATGTTTCTGGTGGAAACCAAAGACACGAAAATAGTAACTACATCATTTTTACACATCTTTTATTACTAGATGGATCTGAATCCTCTAGCTTTCGAAGGTTTCCCTATAATTATTCAATAAATCGTTAGATTCTAGAGAGAATCATGTTAATTCCTTCATTTGATTGAAATGTAGAACACAAGTGTGCTTAAATGCAAGTGAGATCATAAACCAAAGTAAACCAAGTACTAAACCAACATAGATCAGCTGAATAAACAAACTATATATTCTCTAATATGAATTGTTATAAGATTGCCATTGGCACTGGGTTAATTTGTTTGTTCTCCGATCGGCGGTTCTCTCTCAAAGTGAAACTACGTGTTATTTGCTACTAGATAAAAATGATTATGCATGCATGATCCTATTTATTCAGACCTAAGCAAAATGACTCATTTTCATTTGATGTTATGATATAAGGTTTTCAAAATTTTAGTCAAAAAAAAAAAGGTTTTCAAAATTTAGTTTTGAATATTTGTAACTGTTTTTTTTTTTAGAATACTATACATATATAGGGTTTGAAAAAAAACTCTAGCGCTGAGTACTACAAATTATCTCATAATTGAAAACAATTAAATGAGTTGACTAAAAAGAAAAGAAGGCCAAATAAAGGTGAAGATGTTATAAACCAAATGATGATCGACCATGGACCAGCCCGTACTGTAGGTCCAATCCGGGACATGATAAAGACAATCAGAGACTATGTGTTTATCTAGTATATATTCCATGTATATCTGTAACATAGTGTTTATCCTTATCTTTATCTTGTTAGGATAAACATGACCTTATGACGGTCTAATACCTTGTATATATATGGACCTTCTGGTCGACAGTAATGATAACAGAAGTATTTCCCCAACACTTCATTTACAACACGTTATCAGCACGACGTTGCTCTCATAAACCCTAACCCTAAAAACCAGAAATAAATCCGAGCAGTAAAAACCCTAATTCCCGACAAAGTTCAAACAGCTCTATCCCTCAACTCCGGTGGATCCAGACGACAAGCCAGATACCAAATTAAAGCTCTTGACGAGACGAAGCCAACGCCGCTAACCCCGCATCAATCGGAGTTCGGATGCGCCCCCACGCTCAGCTACTATACAGGCAGAAAATTTGTTCCAGAAACCAAAATCTCTCTCAACCATATACCAGTCTCCTATTCCAACAAGTAGCAACAAAAACAATAATTCCGAGCAATCCATCAGCTAACCAGGAAGATCTCTAACTGATAGACCGATCAACCCATCAAAAGTTTTCAGGTATCATCGAAAACTCATCTAAAACCCATAAAGTATTAAATACCCCCATCCGCAGCCATGTAGCTATATTTAGCAACATGTCTCTGCAAATAAAATAAAACCAGAAACCATAAACTCTTTAAAATCTTGAACCTGAACTTGTTTTGAACTTGTTCTTAATCTGAAACTGATTTTAAAATTGTTTAAAACTTTTCCTGATGATAGTTTCACATTAAAACTGTTTAGGATTGAAAGTTAAACAATTTTTTTTTTAAATCTGACTGCTATATGTTGAAAGAAACCGACTGTTACTTGCTTAAACTTATCATTATTGTCCTGTTTAATGTTCTTATCTGATCTGAATCAACTAGAACTGTTAACGACTGCATGTTACATAATTTTTTTTGAAAATCTGATCATGGTTTCATAAATTAATCCGAGGTTTTACCTCCTGTTCTTGTCTGAGAAATTTGTTTTCCTGATGATTGATAACGACTAGAACTTGAGTAGGAATGAAAAAAATATTTTTTTAATATTTAAAATCGAAATATCAGAGATATATCTGAGAAAATATATTTATTTTTAAATCGAAAAGTATATAATAAATTGCTTGAATAAATCAAATCTTCCTGATTTATTTTTTTTAAGTCACAATAATTTCTGATTTGATTATTTTTCGAAAAAAATAATAATAAATATATGGTATATTTTTCGAAAACCCTAACCTGATTTCATGATTGAATTGGTTTGCTTGATTGCATATTGTTTGCATACTAATATTGCATACTGAACATGAAATCTCGACTGTTAGGGATATAAATCATTCATAGTTTTCAAGCAATCTGATATGAACTGAAAAAAAAAATCATTATACTAAATGATCCGATCCAATGGGATGAAGAAAATATGGAACATTTTCCTGATCATCTAAGATAGAATCCCTAAAGGCCTTGAAACCTTGTGTTTGAAATAAGAGGACCTTAAATCTGAAAAATACATTGATCCACACTTTAAACCGTATGGTTTTAAGAAAATGTATCATTTAGAAAAAAAATTTCTTTTGGTCCGTGTGTGGCATTGATATGAAGCATGAAAAATTTCAAAAAGATTATTTGATTAAGACCTGTTTTGAATAATGATTTCAGATGTCGAGTTTCATACCCTCAGATTACAAAGCCCTTGATCTCTCTGGAGATAATTATCTTGATTGGGCTATAAACACTTCAGCCGTCTTGAAGTCTAGAGGACTTGGGAAGTGCATCAAGTATGGCAATGACACCCTTGCGTGTGAAAGACACAGAGCCATAATGATTATGCGACACCATCTCTGTGAGGACCTAAGAGACGAGTTTGGATATGTTAATGATCCTCATAATCTCTGGTCATTTTTGAATTCTAGATTCTGTGAGCCATTGTTGCACGAATCCAAGAAAAAATGGGAAGCTCTAAGGTTCCAGGATTATGAATCCGTGGACAATTATCGACAATTATCACTCTGATCTTATGAGAATCACCTATATTCTTAGACTATGTGGTGAATTGGTAACAAACGAGGATTTGTTAAACAAAACTCGTGACACATTCCATTCAGAGGAAGTGTTGTTATCACATCAGGCCAAAGGTTTCACCACCTATTATGACATGTTCTCATATTTATTAGACATTGAGCAAAAGAAGCAGAAAAGGATGGATAACATCAGACGGTTTAATGACATCATGGAGATATATTATGAAGTACTAGACAGTGAGATGAAAATCCCTGAAGCTAATAAAACCACATTTGATAAGAAGAGATCTGAGGAGGATTCCGAGTGGACACTCATGGACCATGAGGTCGGATTATACATTGAATAATTTTCCGACATTCTGATTTTATGTTTTCATATCTGATTTGATTTATTTGTTATTCATTTATGTTATTGAAATAATAAAAACGATTTTGTTTTTATATATTATCTTGCTTGGTCTTGCTTGATGATTCTTGATTAAATAACAAATAAAACCTTAATAAAAGGATAATCAGTCCACTGATAGTTGATTTCATGCATGGTTTAACTTTACCTTGATTGTATAGGTTTAACTTTACCTTCCTGCAATCACATAAAATCAATTGTTGGGTGTAGACTAATGAGTCAGTTCACTGATAGATTGATTTCTCGCATAGATTTAACTTCATCTTGATTGTATAGGTTCAACTTTACCTTCCTACAATCACTTGAAATCAATTAATTGGTACTGACAATGGCAAAAGACACGACATTATTCAGACCCATTGAGTTATAAAGATTTATAACATTCTACATTGAACCAGTGAGCAAAGAAAATACGATTCCTTTCAGATTTTTGAAAAATCGCCTAAAAGCATTATGAATGCCTATACTCATATTTTCTACAGATTTATTCTATGCTAAGGATCAGTATGAAAGAGGCATAAAGCCATGGTAACCAGTATGGTTCAACACGAAATAAACACTTATGGCATGACCAGATTAGCCATCTTGATCCAAAACATGATGAAAAATTAATTAAGGCACAAAAGTGATCCCATAAAATCTCACAATGCGTTATAAGTACACAAAAGGGAAAATCACTAAAATAATTAAGGCTCCACTGTCCTAAGCACTACGAAATTATGAGTATGTTCATGAGGGGGAGAGAGGACTAAAACCCACAGTCCATGATCATATCATAAATTCGGATTCCATGGTTTACAACCATAATATACATGGCTGGAAAGCTTTAAAGCCCTCACTAATGGTACATCACCCACGTCCAGCCTAAAGCTTAAGGCTTGATTTACATCAGGCCATACATGTAAGCATAGACATTCCCAACTCTGAATGATTAAGAGTCATAAACCAGACATATACACAAACCATCTTAAGAAAATACGAATATTCCACCACATATATGTGTGCCATTTAAGATGGAACCTCAGATAAGGATTGGGAATATATATTAGATAAATAAGACTTCCTCCACAAAACTATAATGTATCTTGTGCCAAACATGGATGATTTAATCAAGTGGCCAAGAACACAGATTACAAAAGATAGTAATCTGATTATCCAACTTTGAAAGGAGAAAGTTATCAGGCTGATAAAGAGTAAAGAGTAAAAGAGAAATATAATGGTATCAACCATAGTTGTCTTGGCAAGATCCTCAGACCAAAGATTATGATCTAGACGTTCTAAAAGAATATGATCAAAAGATATAAAAGCTAGCAGAAATATATGCCAGACACACTGACCCGAAAAGAAAAAATGACTATGTCATACCAGCTTAAGCACCACGAATTAGATGTCTAAGAGACACAATCAAGTTGCTACAATGTCTATTAGAGATAGACAAATAAGTTCCAAATAATAAGGAACCTCGGAAAGTAATGAAAGGTGCTCAGAATCGTACAAATCCGAGTTCATAAGAGAAACCAGTTCAGACAGAGAAATAAGGTTGCGCAACCACACATCTAAGGTACCAGACCATGTAGTTTGGGACGCCAAACTGCAAGGTATAAAGGTCTTGGATAATAAGATCTCAAAATCTAATTAGATCATGTCTGGAACAGTATGAAACTAAAGATAAAGAGTGTTAACACCAAAGATGTATTTACATACATAAGAGCTCATAAAAGATTGTAGTACTTGGGATTTGAAGGATATAACCTGAGGATCATGAACCCACGTAGAGTACTCATAAAACCTATATAGGGACGTGGGGTGTTCAAAGAATTCAAAGTAATTATAAGACAGATGGGCGTAGTAACCATGTACATACAGAAAAGCCATCTAAGAAAGAAACCAGTGAATGGATCTTGTGAGATAAGAAATTCCGTGAGATTAAAGGACA
Organism: Brassica napus; assembly: GCF_020379485.1. Lineage (NCBI taxonomy): Eukaryota > Viridiplantae > Streptophyta > Magnoliopsida > Brassicales > Brassicaceae > Brassica > Brassica napus. The sequence continues at coordinate 41,576,950 of NC_063452.1, read as the reverse complement.
TGACCACATGGTATAGTGTGTCCATGTTCCTTCTAAATAACGTTCAAGTATAGCTTGATTACACAAGGATACTCACAAGGACCAAGGAACAATTTATAAAGAGATATGCTCCTATATGGTGGATGCTACTACAGAAAATCAAGTTTGATTTTGTCTGGATATTTACTAAAGAAATAATGGTGTAGTAAGCAGCAAATGGATCACTGGATAAAGGTATCAACGTACCATAGAAATATGAGAAAGAAATTCTCATAGAACAAGCTTTGTTCCTAAGTTGTTTATGGATTGTAATATACAGCAGCTGTAAGTAATATGAAAGACTAAGTATTTACTTAGTGCAGTCAGTCCATACAGAAAATATTATAATTCCTTGTGATCATAATAAAGACCAACTGAGAGAAAAAGGTTTAATGGTTCAAAGGTTCAATAATACAAGTTATCGATTGATTAAACAGGCTATGTTTTACATATGGAAAGTCTGTAGAAAAATCATAGCCGTGTGTGTGTGTATGATTAAGTCAGCACGTCTAAGTGAGAACCATAAACCAGGATAGTGACCAGAAGGATGTCTGGTCGTGGCTTAATGATTATAAGCATTGCTAAAGCAAGAAAAGATCGATAACCATGTACAAAGGACATGAGTGTATGACTGCGAATTCATTGTGTGATGAGTTTCATTGCAGCAAATAATTATTGATGGTATGACCTTAGACACTCATGATTATGAACGAATATAGACAAGGTCTATAGCTCAACATGGATCGACAAAAGAAAATAAAGAATGATTGGTTACAATGGATAAAGCCATTGGCACATACGAAGAGATATAAGTCCGAATGAACGAAAGATATGAAGTAAAGTTGTTCGTATGTGTTCTGGGTCTATGACTCAATATATATTGAATGTCCACGTTTTGGGAAAGCCATATAACCAAAGAGAATCCGTGGGACATGAAAAAGGACCTGCAAGTAAAGTTTTATTGCAGATTATAAAGTCCATCCGAGCACCGTTTGAAGCACCATCAGTTCAACCAAGACATGGAGTGATCAGCAGCAAAGATGTACATCTTGACCACATCTTAATGGAGTTCCAAAAGACATACCAACGTCCAAGACTTACAAGTTCATTCAAGGAGAATCCAGCTGATCATCTTCACCAAGTCATAGGCAACTTCAACGTTCAAGAAGACTCGGATACCAGATGGGAATGTGTCTACTACAGTGATGCATTCATCTGGGGGAGTTCATGTGTTGTACTCTTTTTCCTGTCTTTGGTTTCCCATTTTGCCACATTGGTTTTGGGGTTTTTCAGGAGAGGTTTTAATGAGGCAACATTAAGCATGCAACGAACATGTACCGGATGTGTCGATCAAGGGGGAGTGTTATAAACCAAATGATGATCGACCATGGACCAGCCCGTACTGCAGGCCCAATCCGGGACATGATAAAGACAACCAGAGACTATGTGTTTATCTAGTATATATTCCATGTATATCTGTAACGTAGTGTTTATCCTTATCCTTATCTTGTAAGGATAAACATGACCTTATGACGGTCTAATACCTTGTATATATATAGACCTTATGGTCGACAGTAATGATAACAGATATATTTCCCCAACACTTCATTTACAACAGAAGAGAAGTCGAACTCATAAGAGCACTTCCAACCGGGTATTTTTCTCGTTAGAGTTCTTAAAATATATATTATGTATATAGGTATAAGTATTTGTGGGGTCCACAATTTTGTGGATCCCCATAGATAAAGGTTCTTAAAATGGGATTTTAAGAGTCTTTGCCTATGGGGTTCCACAAAAATTGTGGACCCTACAAATACTTATACCTATATAATATATACATATATATACATATATATATATACATATATATTTTAAGAATGAGAAGAACTTCCGTTGGAGTTGGTCTAAGAGCATCTTTATCCCATGAAATCCATTTGGGGTTCTTATTTTTTATTTTTTATTTTTTTTGTCTGATTAAAAAAAATTGAAAAATGAACTAATTACGGGCCACTACGTGTCAGTGGAACCCGCAAACAGTGCAAGAAATCCACTTAAATCGGTGCTTATTTGGAGGCTTTAAACAACGGTTTTTCTACTTTTTTTGTGGAGTCTACACTAAAAACTCCTCCTCAACCCCTGCGATGAAGATGCCCTAAGACCATGTCTATCGCAAGTCCTTAGCAAAGTTCTTAAAGCAATAAACTGATTTAATTAAATCTAAACAAAATAAAAACATATTATCGATCCTTAACTAAGGAATTTGGCAACCGGTTTTTAGATGAGTTTTATACTAAGTGTCGGCACAAGAATATCTCTGTTTTATTTTTTTTATGTGGTCAGTTCGTGTCTCGTTTTCTCTGAACGACTCTCGGCGTCTCTTCCTTCTTCGCTCTTCTTTGCCGTCAGAGGGACGATGGAGACTCACCACGGAGGACGATGCTCCCGGTCCTCACGGCGGCGACTGGGAGATTGACGACTCACATCATCCTTCAGAGCAAGGTCCTTCAATTGACGACTCATATCATCCTGATTTTGGTTTGTATAGATTTCGGATTACTTCATTGTCTTATTCATTGATAAACCCCAATTTATATGCGAGAATCTTACCCAAATTTGTGGGATACCCGATTTTTATTTTGATTGTGTGGATTTTGGTTAGGTAGAGATCAGAATGGGTTTTCCTAATAAGTTAGGGAAGTGGATAGCCGAGAAGGCCCAGAAGAATAAGATCAAAGTTCTTCAAGATGTAATAGACAAGCTAAACAAGCAGGGCCGGCCCTGAGAGTTTGGAGGCCCAAGACCATTTAGTAAAGACTTCAAAAATTTGGGGGCCTAAAAAATTTTTTTTTACAAATTGGGGGCCTATTTACATATAAAAATTTTCAATAATTTTGGGGCCCAAAGCGAATGTTTCATTGAGCTTGGCCCAGGGCCGGCCGTGTAAACAAGGTAAGTGTGTTGTTCATTTGAAAGTTAGAAATACTTTTTAATGTGGTTTGTGAAACTTATTTTTGTACAGGCGCTTGATTGCATTGCAGAGAACGCATTTCAAGAGAATTCGGGGGGAAGATTTGAATCGAGTAAGACCAATCTATTTTTTTTTAGCAAATTATGACCCGTAATGTTTGATTTTTTTTTTAAGTAACTCCACTAATTGTACATGCTTCAGCACATTTGGAAAGAAAGAAGATATACGAAGGACATGCTAAGGGCGTGGATATGCGGCCGCCTCTTGTTGCAGAAGTAAGAGGTTTTATATTCAATTTGGATTATTACATTGAAGGTTTTGACTTACCACCATTTGTTTTTGTGAAACAGTTGGTTTTGTTCCAAAAACTAAAGGTTTTGACTTACGGAGGCAAAACTGATGATCACACAGTAATAGCTCTGTTTTCAAATCTAAAGAACAGGGGACATGGCAGCAGACACGATCCCGAAGGACGTGAAGAATCTTTGGGAAGAATGGAACATTCGTGTTCTCATAATCTTCAGTCTCTCACTCCAAGTGATCCTTGTCGTCTTTTCACCCAGCAGAAAACGCACATCCGGGAAGCTCTTCGTCTTCCTCATATGGTTCGCTTACCTTCTCGCCGACTGGTCAGCAAACTACACCATCGGTCAAATCTCAGACACTCAAGACGAAGAAGACGGTGATCAAGGATGGACACTGTGTGCATTGCTCGCGCCGATGAATGATGTGAGGAGCAAAAGATCAGAATGAACAAAGTAGTGAGAACTTGAGGAGCCAAAGACATATTCCAGAACTTGAGACTCTCGGTTAAGTAATTTCACTTTCCTTGATATCATTTTCTTGCTTTTTTCTTAATTGCATTGTAGTTAGGTTAATAAATACTAGTTAGAGTTAGGTTATGGTTACTGAATAGGCTTGTACAAGTTAGGTTGCGGTTGTGATGAATGCTTCTGATCAATGCTTGTATTAGTGAATGTGCTTGTGATGAATGCGTGTTAGGACTGTGTGCTAGGTAATAAATTTTGTTAGATACAACTCAACTCAAAAAGTAATTTTTTTTTTTTTAAAAAACCCAAATTAAGAAACTACCATTGTACCTTAAAAAATTAAGTAATTCTTAACTAAGGTTCTTATCTACAATTTATTAATTTAATAGTTATTAAAGTGTACTAAGGTTTCTAGGGATAAACATGCTCTAAGAGCATCATTATCCTAACAACTCATAATGGGTTGCTTAATTATATTATAATAATATTTAATGAGATAATTTGGGTAAGAGACTTAGCTAAGCAACTTGATATTTTTTCTTCTCCATTGCAAGGGTGCTTATATTAGGGCGCTTAAAAATTTTAAACATTTTTTATTAAAATTAAAAAAATTTATTACATAAAAGATAACATTTTAAACAAACATTTTTAAACCAAAACAAAGAATCAAGAGACAGAACAAAACATAAAACAACAAACTTGCAACAAACATATCAAACTTGAACTATAAACTTGCAACAAACATATCGCAATTGAACCATAACTTATATTTATTACCTAACACAACCCTTATCTACCACTAACCACATCATTTATTACCGAGATTCAACCATAACCTCAATCAAGATACTTTAATCAATTGAACAGAACAAACAACAAATTTATTACCTGTATTAAGAGAGAAAGACAAGATTTTTGCAGATGACGAACTTTGCTCCTCGCTCCTGCGCCATCGTAATTAAGAGAAAAAAGACAGAAACATGTCAAATAGAATCACATGATTTATATTTTAAATTGATCAAATTCCCGAACCGTTTTCTCAAGAATCTAAATAATGACAACAACCTAACGAGAATCTACTAAACCAATAAGAACACAAAGTAATTGACAAGTTGATCAAACCTTCAGTTTGGAAAGAAGCTCGATTCTCTCTCAAGAGAATTTATGATTGTATCTTCTATGGAGTTCCATCTGCAATTGAACAACTCAGAATTAGCCAAAGCTTTTTGTCAAACTTTCAATTTAAAAAAACACATCAACGATATACGATTTACCTTTCGATTCGGTGGAGTGATTCTTCCTCGGGATGAGCCGTCGAGAGAGAGCTAGAGGTTTTTTACCCTCGACGAGGGCCAGAGAGAGAGACGCCGCATGGTTCATCGTCGAGGAGAGATCGAGAAACGCATGTGGAGTCGTCGAGGAGAGCTACAGAGTCGCGGAGTCGTCAAGGACAGCGAGAAAGACGACGAATCAACCGACAGAGACGACGAGACCACAGAGATGCCAACTGATTCATCTCGGCTGATTCATCCGATCGTTGAGAGATGAACAAAGGGAAGCGGAGTCCTCGAGGAGAAGAGAGAAAGAGAAGCGGTGTGGTCGACGAAAGGGAGAGAGAGAGACACGGAGTGGGAAGAGGGAAAGAGATGTAGCCCTTTTGTCCAACACGTGTCTCAAACTACGGTCTCTTCTTGCGCCTAATTAAGCAACGTTCCCTCTCATTTAACTTAATTTCCATTTTTTTTAATTGCTATTAAGACTAAGCTACCTAGCTTAGCAACTGGGATAATGATGCTCTAAGAGCTTTCATAATATTATGGCAGCGAACTTAATATTATCGCTCAACCTGTCAGTGTCATTCTTCTCAACTATAATGTCTACTTTATAGTGTTTATTTACGACAAACATGAAAGTAATGTTATAAAAATCATAATTACCATATTTAGTTCCTTTTTGTACGAATCGTGTTTTAGCTATCTAATAATTTTATTCATTGTTGTTTGTTTCAGATGTTAAAGAATCAAATCGTGTTTTAGCTATCTAATAATTTTATTCATTGTTGTTTGTTTCAGATGTTAAAGAATCAAATTTTATTTCTGCTAAAACTGATAATTTAAAACCAAATATAAATTTTGAATTAATTTCAGCATTATAAAGTGAAGATAGTAAGTATTGTTATATGATCTATATTTTTTTCTCTCAGTAGCATATATATACATCTATGATAATCAGTTAAAAAAAGTCTTATAACTTTTACTATACGTGTAACGTGAGGAACAAGGTTTGATGTGCCTTTAACGTTCATATATAAGCTGTTCTAAAAGAAACGTTCATATATAAGCTTGCCACTATGGGAATAAGACTCGTTAGTATATGTTTCGTGTGTGACTTTTAAAAATTTTCACGTCAACTTTTAAGTTTATGTCACAAAAACTAAAATGACCAAAATAGCATTTTATCTTTTGAAAAATTTAATTTTATTTTATTTTTCAAAATTTAAAATTTTATCCCAAAACCCCACTCCCCAACTCTAAACCTTAAAACCTAAACTCTAAACCCTAAGCCCTAAACTCTAAACTCTAAACCCTAAACCCTAAATCCTAAATTCTAAACCCCACCCCTTAACTCTAAACCCTAAACCCTAGACCCTAGATCCTAAACCCTAAAGCCTAAATCCTAAACTTCATCCCTTAACTTTAAACCCTAATGTCTAAATTAATTTACCATTGGAGTATAAGTGTATATTTATCTATTTTGATAAAACATTAAATGCTATTTTGGTCATTTTTATTCTTAAAAACTATATTTATGACAAAAAAAATTTTATTGTTATCCTAGTCATTTTCTCTTTTTTATACGGTAGGTAGGTTTACTATTTCTACTAGATTTGTTTCGTCCGTAGAAGAATTTGCATATGTGTACAATACGCATATCTACAATATTATATCGTCTTGAGCCGTCTCATGACGTTTTCATAGTTAGACAATTAAAACCGACAAACTATTTGGTTGTTAAACTTGCCATTTTTCCAAATTTGTTTATATTCATCATTCTATATATATAAACACTAACACGCAAATACGCATGACTCATTCAACACGAAATTTCGTCATGGTCTACGTCAACTTTAACTAATATACTCTAATCGTCGTATTAGTTGCATTTTTGACTTGATATATATTAAATTGTACTCTTGCCATCAAAATTTAAGATCAAAGACAATTTTAATCATTCTGTAATACTATTAAAAATGGAAGATAACGGTGATTATAAAATTAGTTACCTGGCTTAGGAGCATCAGAGCATATGATTTCACGAGAAGAATTACTCTTAATCCCACACTTACCACCTCTACTCTCACACCGGCGGCATCTCGGGACCCTCCAAGTGAGCCATAGGTTATCACTGAGTCCCCAATACGAAACGGCATGCTCATAAGCCGGCCAACGAACCGGAACGTTAACGGTTTTCATTAACCGGCACGACTGAGCGGACAGGTAGTTCACCGCTCTAGGAAAAGCAGTGGCAAACACGGTGCTGTTTTCATCGCTCAAACACGTTATCGGATTGAACCTCCCAAAACGAAGATATCCCGACGTCGGGAAGCTAAAAAACGTGAACCGACGTGTGTAAACGCCATCAAACGGCGTCGAAGTGAGGTTTAGCGTTAAGAGGCGTTTAGGAAGACAGTTATTTGGGTCGGCGAGTAAAATCTCTTGAGCTGCGTAATCGATCATCTCGATGGTGAAGTTACCAGAGAATGGTAGTCTTATGGTGGTTCTGTTAACGCCGTTATTATTACCGCAGGTTAGGTCGAACCCTTTGTCATAACCGCAAGATTGGGGTTGGTGGGATTTTAAACGGAAAGGGAAACGGATAATTGGATCGCCATTGCGACAAACGGCGGTACTGCATGTGGCAGTGGTCAAGGTCGGGTTTATGAGAGAGAGAAATAAGAGAGAGAATGATGTTATTTTTGTAGTAAACTCCATATTCCTTTTTGGTTTGGTGTCGGAAAACTAAAGCAGTGACCCAATCCTATTTGTAATTGAAAATGGACCCATAATGCACGTAATCATTTGTATTTTATTTTACGGCACTGACGTAATCATATGATATACTGTATAAGTTATTATGTCTTTTTTTGTCTGCACCTGTAGTATTCTGTCTATTTCGTTTATTTATTATATAAAATATGCATGGAATGGGTCAGAAAAGAGATTTCGAGTATATTCATGTACACGAAAGGAGAAAATTAATTGAGTTTTAAATTAAAGAAGGAAAACCATAAAATTAAAATCACCACTTTGTTGATTATCGGTTAAAATATATATTGAAGTGAGAAGATATACTCATATACTGTTACTTTTGTTCAATCCTTTCAAAATTCAACTCTTTCCATACAACTAAGAGCGTATGACTATGACCAAAATTCCAAATACTTTCTAATGGCCAGAGCATAATAGTTAGATAATGCTAAAACACGTTTCAGTAAGCCATAAAGAATGTTTCAACATTAATTAACGAAAAGTCTAATCACAGATTTATTTTTAATTAATCCAATAACGACGTTGGACCTCTTCACCTTCTATAAGCCTTTCCAGTGCATCAAGAAGAAGTGTCTTTTCCCAAATTTTGTTCAATGTTTTGAGCTTCTTCAGAAGAGTGTTTGAGTTGACAACTTTGAGATATGAATGCTCACACAGGTTTGTTATCGGTTTTAATTTAACTCTTCTCAATATATTGGAATTTGAGAACCTGTGTCGCTGTGAAAATACTTGTTAAAGCTAGCTTGGTCTACCAAGAAGAAAAATACCCTGGCACTCCCATCAATCTTGGGCCAGCTATGGCAAGCATATTCTAATTAATTTCTATAACTTTTCGTGGTTATTTTCCATTAAGAAAATCAACCTCGACATTCAAATGCCTTTGACAAAACGAAAACTATTTTGGATGGCCATTTGGGAATACCCTACCTTAGTGGCAGTATGCAGAAAAACATGGCAATATAAATGCCATTTGATTACGAAATTTTGTTTTTGAAAAATAAATTGGCATACATTCTTCCAAGTTCCAACTACACAATAAAATAATTTTGACTATAAAATCGCTCTATCCACTTCTACAATATTTTAAAAAAAAACTCAAAACGACATAATTTTGATAATTTATACAGAAGTATATACGGATCACGAAATTTATACAGTGGTGAGAACTATATTATGGACTATTTGGTAAATGATTGAGATGCATCTCAAACTGAAGGGTTAAACATATCTAAACCTGGGAACAGGTTAAATTGCAAAAAAAAAATTCTTTTAAAATAGTTTTCAAATATACATGACTTATCTGAAGATGATATCTTTAGTGGTAAAGCCTTTGATCATAAGGGTAGATATGTCAGGTTCAATACTCAGAAGCTACATAGAAGAGATTTAACAGCCGACTATTGTTCATGACCCAAAGAGATTACAAGCTTCGGCTCATGATTTCTTGAATTAAAAAAATAGAACTGCATTTTATTTTCGGTTTGGTTGTTTTTGTTTATAAATTAGATTTGGATCGGTCTGGTTCTATTTTGTTTTAATTAAGACTCTATTTTCAATATCTCTTCCCAAGTTTTGCAACCCATTCCATTCCCCTTTTCTAAACGGCTAGGCTAAACTATTAGAAAACCTCTTAAACAGTTATTTTAAATTAATAATACCTTGATTACCTATCTCGAAATAGTTTTACGTTTAAAATTTAATATGGGAAATCCAGTTCAATTATTTGATATCACATTTAGTAACCATGAATACCTAACTCGATTGCAGAGCCAGGTATATGGGGAGTGGACTGAAACATTTGAATGGGATCCCAACTTTTTTTTTAAACTGCTAGATGTGTTTATATATACTTTATATTTATGATTATACAAATGTTGAATGTAAAAATATGTATAGTTGATGAAAAATATTTTTGTTTATAGAAATACTATAAAAGATGAATTTTCTATCATAATATTTTAATAAAATTTAAATTATAAAAGAAATAACTATGAAAATAAAATTTTAGTTTATAAAATTTATAAAATACGAATTTAATTGTAAATATTTTTGTTTTGAATAGTATCCCTGATATCTCAAGGCCTGCCCGACTGTATGCTAAATTTGAAAAATTGCATAGATAAATTCAAAATATTGTTTCTATGAAATTTCTCCATGGAAAATTAAGTCCATGTGCAGTCCCTGGTTTACTCATCCACAAGAAATAAGACTTTTAGGACATGTATGTCGATAGAAGAATTATCAACAAACTCGCGAGTCACTATCGTTCTTCAACCCCACGAGTGGATGTCTTGTTAGACCAAGCCCATGGGACATCCCCTGTATATTAATTACGGAGAATTATTTTCGTAACCACGTGTCATCACGAAAATGATTCTTAGAATTGTTAGAAAAATAAGTTGGTCCATATAAACATATACTATGTTTTTTTATTTAACTAACTATCAAATTAATTAATAGTGTACAAAAGAAGATTTTTTCTTTCCTTAAATAAAAGTTACGGAATTACCTAATATGGTTAACATATATATGAATAATACATATTTGATAAAAAAAATTCTGACATCTCTCTTTTTTGTTTAATTTTATACTATTAAAAAAAATTAAACAATCACATTAAACATATAATAAAAACAATTATATTTTTTTTATATGTTATATTTTGAATTTTTAAAAACGACTATAAATTACTAAAAATAGTAAAAGTCCCACATTAAAAATTTTGTGACCAATGGTTTAACTTTTTTTGTTCAAGCAAGATACAAATGATCATATATTATAGGGGTGGGCGTTTGGATACATGTTCGGATCTGTATTGGATATTTCAGTATAAAGGTATAGAACCCGTTCGGGTATTTCTACACTTCGAGTTGGGTTCGGGTATTTTATGTTCGGGTTCGGATATTTTGGGTCGGGTTAGAATATTTAAATTTTGAAAAATAATAAATTATTCATTGTTTAAGTTTTTTGTAATTAAAATATATTTTAATTTAACTGTTTTTTTTAATTTTTAAAAGATTAAACTATTAATAGGTTTGGAGATAAAATTTTAAAAGTAGAAAGACACTAATTTAGTGGTTGTTTTGAAATTTTAGACGCAACTTTTGTTAATGCAAGAAACAAGAACTTGATATGTATTTTAAGTGAGTAGCAAATGATTTTGTACATAATTATATGTATATTATCTAATTTTGAGCAATAAGAATCATTAATATAAATATTTTGAATAAAATGAGAGAAATAAACTAGAAATATAGAGTTAAGTATACTTATGTTTGGTTATCTTCGGATATCCATTCGGGTTCGGATATTACACGTTCGGATTCAGATATTACCCGAACTGGTGAAATAAGTAATTTGTTTTGTTGTTCTAATTAGATGATTTTTAGACCGAGCTGCTGAATATATACTAGACAAACATTTATATTTCGAGTTTGCACTTATATTCTATAATAGCTTGATATAGTAGATTTAAACACTAACCTGTTAATATAGTTTGCCGGTGATTTTTTTTCAAAATTTTGATTCTTAGATATGTATATGGAGTGAAAGTAATTTTTACAGATATCCATTTTTTTTAATTGACACTTATGTAATTCACTGAATTCATAAAAGAAGTTAAAAAAGAAACTTAACTCATATCAATGAAACAAATACGAGAACGAAAGCAAAATTCTATAGAGCTAGAAAATGAAATCACTTATGGAGAGTTAATAGTAAACAAATCGAGAGCAGAAAACCTAATCCCCTTTCGTCGTTATACAATCGATGTTGCCTATTTGGTTTTGGTGATTTGTGTCAGCCGCAAAACTTAATTTCCTTTTGTGCATATGAAGTCTTAAAAATAATTAAAATGAGATGTAATATCTTAACTCTTCAACAACGATGATATATTTAAGATACCAATATGTGTATTCATCATTTTATAATCGGTAAAGATTGTTGTTGCAAAATGTTAAAATCATTTCATAAACAAACATTATTATAAATATGTAGTATATATATTATTAAGCAAAACAAAGGGGCATTACTAAAGTGTTTAAAGGTTTACATGAGATTTTGAAAAACTATTCGGGCATATTTGCCCCCCTCTTGGACAATGTAGACTGAGACCAACACACCTTGAAATTGGAGGTGAAAATTGTAATACGAGACATTGGACGTGACAATGTGAAAATTGTAAGGGACGACTTCCATCTGTTTCAAATTGGATATCATAGATTCTTATTAGTCCTTGAGATGAATGTAAGTCTATTTTTGTAATACGAGAGACTATTTGAATATATGGTTATTCCATTTGACATCTCTAATGTACGTTTCATTAGTGTAATAAATCAAACAGTATATAAATCTGTAACATTCTGATTTTGGTATATAATAATGTACGTAAATATGGTTAAAATAATTCATTTTGCATCACACATCGAAAAAGAAAGATGAAATTGTACGAATCTTGGAAAATATGGTGACCTATCTAGAAGCATAATAATATATATGAACCCTGAAAATTAAAAGGCTAATTTTTCACAAAAAAGAAAGTTCAACTTCAAAGCCAAGGCAGAGATAGAACGAATAGATTCGTAATGGATTTGTAGTGATACAGAAGCAAAAAGTTCCCTATCGGTTCAATAAATGATGTACTCACGGGAAAGAGCAGAGTGGCTAAAGGGAGAAGAGAAAGAGAGAGCACCCTTGTAGAAAGAGCAAGAGAAGGAGTGTGAAGCTATTCGTTTAAAGATTGTAAGTCGTAGATACGGCTCGTCTGAGTAGGCGAGTAGAAAAGTCGTTTATCTATCTCAATAATCCTAAGATGGCCCAAAATAATAGAATCTTACAAAATAGGCCAAAAGTTTTCTAAACAATGCTAAATAGTCACATTCGCAATCGCATCTGTGGACGTCCAATTAATTTCACAAAACCTAACTTATTAATGTCCCTTCAAATCATGGTTTAAACTGTAAACCGGATTATACCCGGTTTACATAACTACAAGTAAAAAGACAAGGGAATGAAAGAAAATGCAACTGATCTGGTGCCATCGAACTACAATGCTTTTCTCCAATTTCATGAAGCAGACGGAAGTAGAAAAATTATCAGAGAAGAGTTTCTAAAGGCAGAAGAAGATTTTCAATGGCCACGGACTTTGAGTTTGAGAATCCACTGAACAGTTCCTGGTGGCAAAGGAATAGTCTTTGGGAATTTCAAAGGAACCTCATACTCGCCAAAAGTTGTCAATGGCTCCGTAAGAACCACATTGTCCGGATCAATCTTCACACAGAGCTGCCTCGCCACCTTTAAAAATGATGATAAGAACGACTTACAAAAGTCTACATGTCACACAGTTTAAAAATGTAAGAAGGAAGGAAGGAAGAGTTTACCTCAGAGACTATCTCTTCCTTTGTCACAGGTGTTTGTACATCCGGTTTATCCTCCTTTGAGGAACGGTTTTTGAACTTTTCCTTGTCAATTAACTTCCTCAGTACCTGTAAATCAAAACAAATGGATCTCACACAAGAGAAAAGTTGAAGACTGAGAGTCTGTTAAGGTAAAAAATTACCAAGTTGGCATTGGCGAGGCGCTTAGCGGCCTTTTCAAACTCTTTGGTCTGAACTTCAGAAGTTTTATGAACCACTTTAACCTCTTCCTTTTCTTCAAAATTACGCATCTGAACAAGATTGACATCAAGAAATCAAATAACCAAAGGGGAAGCATCTAACACTTACACCGAGATAATCTTAGTACCATAACACTATCAAAGCATCAAAGAAACATAAAACATTCAGTAACAAATCAGATAACAACTAGCATCAGACACCATATCAAGCTTGCAAAGTTAAGAGAGGCAAAGCTGAGGTAAAAGTGTATACCTTGCGCTGCTCTCGGATGAGATGAGCATACTTGTCAATGTTGGGGACAGCAAGGAGCTTAGGCATAAGGTGATTCCTGAAGTAACCAGGAGCTACCTTCACCGTCTCACCCCCTTTCCCAAGCTTCTCTATGCCCTATCAAATCAAAAACAAACCCTCAGCATCTGATTCGATTCAAATCCGACGAAGAGAAGAGAAATGCATTCAAGAGTCAGCGAACCGAACCCACCGTGGTGAGAATCACTTCCAATTTTCTGTAACGAACTCCTTGACAGGCGAAAAGGAGAGGGTGATGGATCGCGTTTTCGGATTTATGGAAAGCTTTTCCTCTCGATACTACATGCCGGATCACGTTTCGGCTTTGCGCGACATGTGCCATTTTGGGATTCTCTGCGACGGGGTACGAGAGATTTAACAGTATAAACAAACATGAGAGAGAGAGAGAGAGAGAGATGGGGGAGTTAGTTACGGGAGAATCACCAGTGAGGCGGCGGCGACGGCGACGGCGGTTCGATACGATTCAACGTCTCCTTTTCACGAACTAGAAGGAAGGGGGAACCGCAGGCGAGGTTTTAGCTTAGGGATCTTTTTGTAAATTAAAACTTTACAAGTAATTGTTTTTGCTACCCAAAAAGATTATGGATTTGCAACTCTAGCCCCTATCCCTATGACAAGCGTTTACGTTTGTTTTAAACGACAAGCCGTGCAAGTTCCAGGGGTTTCAATAAAACTCCTTGCTGGTTTAATATAACCAAACCAAATAAACACCTCGCCGTAATTCCTAACAATCATTCTGTTGCCGAGACGTCACTTTTGTTTTATATGGAAAGTTTTTTTTCTATGTTTACCAACAAATAAAAACAGAATAAATTTCATTGATAATTTGTCTCCAAATAACACATAGCTGAAAAAAATACAAAATAAATTTCATTTAATAATAAAATATAAATTAATCTTCAGAAATAATAAAATTAAATAAATGGCAAATCTCCAAAATAGCACATTTCTAAGTTTATCTCACAAAAATAGCCTTCAAAAACTAAAATGACCAAAATATCATTTTATCTTTTGAAAAATTTAAATTTTTTTTATTTTTTTAAATTTGAAATCTTATCCCAAAACTCCACTCTCCAGCTCTAAACCCTAAACCCTAAATCATAAACCCTAAACCCTAAATCCTAAATCCCACCCCTTAACTCTAAACCCTAAACCCCACCCCTAAACCCTAAACTCTAAACCCTAAATCCTAAACCCCAACCATTAACTCTAAATCTAATGTCTAAATTAATTTACCATTGGGGTATAAGTGTATATTTATCTCTTTTGATAAAACATTAAGTGCTATTTTGGTCATTTTAATTTTTAGAGACTATATTTGTGACAAAAACTATTTTAGTGCTATCCTAGTCATTTTCTCTTAAATAAATCATTTTAAAAATTAACAAAAATCATAAATCTTAAATCAAAATTCTAAACTCTAAATATTGAATTCAAAGACGAGTCTTAACAGATTTAGAAATAATATTTGAATAATAAAAACTAAGACTAGAGAAAGAACAAAATGATTGGCATATGAATATCATTTTGTTTTAGTCTCTTATTTTGTACTCCCTCCGTTTTTTAAAAAAATAGATGTTTTAGAAAAAAATTGTTTCACAGAGATAGATATTTTGTGTTTTCTATGAAAAAATTGTAAACTTCAAAAAAATTAATTGATTATTTAATTACTATTGGTTAAAGGATATTGAAAATTGAAAATTACAGAAAATAATACATTATTATACTGAATTAATGTGTTATTTTAATATGTGTTAAAACGGTAGAAAGCATGTGAAACGGCTGGAGTATCTTCAAATGATGCACTTAAAAATAACACAAAAGATTCTGAAGAGAAATTAGGAATTTAATGTTGACTAAATTTATATTTAATTTGGCATGGTTAATATAAGTATATGCTTTGGATTATTGAAGTGTTTGTGTTTTTTGGTAAAAATGTATAAGTTTAGTATTTTATTGACCATTATATTTGTGTGTTTTTTTTCATATACTTTTAAAATCATGTTGTTAAGTTTCCGTCGAAATAAACAGTTGTTTAGCAAAGATTAATGTTTATACTCCTATGTTTTTAACTTTTATTAATTAAATATTGTTTTTTTTAGCTAACTGTTTCATGAGACTAGACGTTCTCCTTATGGAATGTTTATTGAGGATTGCTGAATGATATAGGACTAGGAGGTACTATTCGAGCTTTGTTTTTGCAGCTAGCATGTCGTTCAGATATTTAAGAAATTCAGTTTGGTTTCTCTGTTCCGGTAAATGTTTCCCAGGCCTAATGGATGCTATGGATAAATTTTGTTTATGTGACGGTTAACTCTTATTCTATCACTGCACAAGTATGCGTGAACACGTAGAGAAAAGGTCTTTTGAGATTTTAAGAGTACTTTGGAGGGATTAAACTATATGACTTTTATAGGTTATAGAAAGGGCAAGGAAACGACTAATAGACAACATAAAAACCAAAGCGTCAACTTCAAAATGTTCCTCTAAACCTCTACCCGTTACTTAAATCCTAATACTCAACAATTCATACAAACTCCATTTCGCAGTTTCTTGATTGAATCCTTCCCTCCGTTAACCCAATGCACATGTCTAAAGTTCACGGTCCATCGTCTTGTACTGAAACAAAGAAAAAGGAAAGATCAGTCCTATATGATACTTGGCAGTATTCAGTTTGAAAAGAGACGGACAAACTTACTGCTCAAGACGAAGCCTTGAAGCAAGCTCTGTGCTCTCTCTGCCTGCTCTGGCGTACCCGAAATACGAATGACATTCTGTGTTTCTTCCGGTCGGTCTTCAACTAATGTTACAGTAGCTCCAGACCACTGTGATCAAATGGGAAAGAGTGAAAGAAGATTAGATTTTCAAGACATGATTTGCAATGCAACCAATCTAGTTCCAGTTAATAGAGAGAGTTTCACCTCACTGACTTGTGCAAGCTTGTTTCTTGATTTCGTAACAAGCTTAGGAATAACCTCGTCTGGTAAGACAATTTCAAGAGTGCTCCTAGTAACAAGTGCCACCGGCATTCTAAATAACAACAGAAAGGAGATGTGTGAAACAAATAGTTCTAATATATTTTTTTTGTATATGGTTTCACAGATAGGAAATAATAATTCTAAGTTTGGGAGTCTCTCTACCTGCTAGCCGTGACAGGAACCTCATCCCGGTGTTCACTTTCACCCGCCTTTGCAACTGATCCACCACCTTCCTAGAAAAACTCAGGACAAAAAGTATATTTAAATACAAGAACATTAAACCATTTAGCTACCTTCAGATTGTGCATCGGTAGTGTTACGTTTAGCTAGCTGTCAATACGTGGGACCCTAACTGATTATGAACGCATTTGTACTGAAAAGATTGTTGATGAGACCAAAACCTTATATTGCGGCGCGATTGCGAGTCCTTCACGGGATTGAGTTGTGTTATTCGATGAAGCTACCTCCATTACTCCTGCAACACCTTCAAGAGGGCCAGTTGTGGAAGTGGAACCCGGTGGTGTCTCCTTCTGAGAGAGCTCCTTGCACATATGACTCCTCAATCGTAAGGTTAATTCAACAAGTGCATCCCGAGCTGCTTTGATCTCGCCAGCAATCTACATACGCATGAAAATTCTCTTCTAAGACCAAAAGTACTTTATAATAATATATGCACAAGTCCTCGAAATTAGACAAACAAACCTGTACAACAACATCATTGATGGAAACACATTGGGGCATTTCGTCCCTAGCGAGAATCTGTACGCTTGCTCCAGTTAATCGTGATATCTCAGATACTGATCCTGCTTTCCCTTCCAAACATCCTGAGTCTCTAGATGAGACGAGCAATTTCGTCGTTATAAGGTTATCTTTATCCGGAATCAGGTCTACGATCTGAGTTTGAATGTGCAACAAAGCTTCTTGAGCAGGGAAAAGCGGATCATCAGGTGCCTAGGCAAAGTAAAGAACCCAGAAATTCAAGTTCATAGTTGATATGTAACAGATACTGCTGCAGAAGATGTAAGGATGTTAAAGAGTACCTCTTCTGAAGAAATGGTAATTATCTGTTCATCAGATCCAGCAACAGGGTCAGATACACTCATGTCCACGCCCACATCGTTCTGAAGCAAATCTACTATTCCTTGTGATTCTCCAACAACCTTAACAATCTTATCAACAGGGCATAGAATCTTGAACACGAGGTCTTCAGTGTAGAAAGGCTGCTGCACATTCTCACCACCTGAAGCTGCTGGAGCTTCATCTGCGTAGTTAGATTGGCGTGAGCTGAAACTGTTATTCCTGTAATTGCCATGGTTAAACCTATCTGATGATTGTCTTCTCTGCTGTGGGATGTAGTCATCAGCTGGTAGCCGTTCTGGTGAATGTACACGCCCCTGGAAATGAGTGCGATCACGATGCTGACTCTCTCTTAGACGCGACGCTACAATACCTAAAGCGTTTCTCACTGCAGCAGGTTCACCTACAATCTGAAAGAAGCAACACACATTCATATGAAGTCTTAAAAAAAACAATATTCACCATTTCATATTTCATATATGTTTTGAAGCAATATTCAGACCTGGACAATCTCATCAGACTGAGAGACACAACGAGGTAAGTTAGTCTCTCGAGGAAGAATCCTAATATGAGTCTTGGTTTCAATCCTCATCTGCTCGATAATCTTGCCACCTCTACCAAGCAAGCAACCAACATTAACCTTGGAAACCACAAGCCTCGTCACCACTTTCCCTCCTCCAGGCCTCACACCACCGTAATCCTCCTCATCCTCCGGCGGCGGAGCTACGCCGTACCCGTACTGAGCTTCGCTCTCCAAAATCCGGTCGTGGACACTGAACAAAGCCTCCTGAGCGGGAGAGAACGCCGGCATTCTCCCGTCGGGGTCACGCCGACGGTTATCGGAAATCTCGATGATACGCTCGACGTCTCCGGGAACTAGCTCGTGGACGTTGATCCACGCGCCGGTGTGCTGTCGAATGGACTTGATGATGGATCCGGATTTGCCGATAACGCCTCCCGCTTTGGCGTCGTGGCAGAGGACACGGTAAGTGGTCGTCGCCATCGTGTCCGAGTGAGACTTCGACGGCCGTCCGTTTCCGCCGCCGCGGTATCTGTTATTTCCGCCGCCAAAGTTGTGGCTGTAGCGAGGTTTAGACCTTCCGATGGAATCTCCGTCATAGTCTTGGTCATAGTGATAGTTCCTCTTCGATCTAGATCTCTCCATTACACACACAGTCGCTAATCGCAAAAAAAAAAATCAAAAAGTCCAATCAACTAGTCATTACATCGATCTCGCCCCCAAATTTCAAGTCAAGATAACCTACAAGTTCGGCAGTTAATTACTTTTCTTTCCTTTTTCTCGGGAAAATGGAGTGAAACTTTCCGTCAATTTGTCTGGGTAATAATCGGAGACGGAGCAATGCAAATAGGTTTTCAGATTATCGTGAGGGTTCTTGAGAATCGCGAAGGGAGTTGTTAAAGTTGGGAGAGTGGAAGGACGCCGTGCGAAGTTAGTGGTGTGCGCTCATTACGGTCTTCGCTTTTTGGCTTATAGGCTAAACGTACTCGTTTGAGACTTTGGGAATGCTTCATAATTTATTTATTTTTTCTTAACTTTTTTGGTAAAATGTTAGAACTAATTTGGGAAAACGGTATATTTCAACTTGAAACTTTATACTAGTGCGTTGTTCATACTAAACTAACCAAAAATTCAAAAATACCAGATGAAAATCGTATATATATATATATATATTTATATTTATATTAACCGTAAAAAATGTTAGTCAACCGTTAATTTATTAAAACTACGTCATTTGGGATAAATTCTGTAAAATAATTTTTTTTAAATACTAGAAGAACTTTCATAGTTATGCTTATTTATATATATATATATATATATATTGATCGTCAAAGGTGTAAGTCATCTGTTAATTTATCAAAACAACTTCATTTTGGATAAATTTCTGTAAAACTAAAAATTAACTTTTGAGAGGTTCTAACTCTCACACTGGTGGACAAATAAGGACATATTAATTGCTAGACCAAATAACTTTCTTGTATACATTGTGTAAACATTAGCTTAAATATCAGTTTTAACTTAATCAAATAAATGTTATAAATTTTTTTATTGTTTTAGTTTTATCAAATAAATCTATAATTATTATTTTTTAATTTAACTTTAAAGATCATTATTATACAAGTTTAAATTATTTATTATCAATTCAAATATTTAGTTTATACTTGTCCACTAGTGTGAGAGTTCGAATCTCCCAAAAATTAATTTTTCATCTTATAGAATTTATCCCAAAATGATACATTTTGATAAACTAACGGATGACTAACATCTTTGACAATCAATATATATAAGCACGATTTTTAGAGTTCATGTAGTATTTTTGAATTTTTTATTTTGCAAAATTTATCTAAAATGATGTCGTTTGATAAATTAACGGATGACTAGTACCTTTGACGGTCAATATATATAAGCACGATTTTGAGAGTTCAAGTAGTATTTTTAAATTTTTGCTTAGTTCAATATGGAATATTCACTACTATAAAGTTCAGGAATGAAAAGGTACGACGTGTAAAGTTCATGTAGTATTTTTGGATATTTGGTTAGTTCAATATGAAATACGCATTAATACAAAATTCAGAAAGGAATAGGCACGATCGGAAACTGAGTATGCCGAACGGAACTATATGAAAGAATAGAAGTAATATTTTTTTAAAAACAATATGAAGCATATACATCTTGGAATCATATATCCACATATATATAAGAAAATTTGATAAAATTTATGGCTAAAAAATATTATTCAAATTGAAAGAAAAAAATTATTCATTTATTATAATTTTAAATGATTTCAGATTATAACTGTGAAAATATAAATAAATTAAATCTATAAAAAATATTAAAAATTAATTATTTTAAATATTTCATAAATAATTGACACAATATATTTTAAATATATATGCTATATCTCTAATAAAAATTAAGGGCATAAAGATAATTTATAGTTTTAGTTTTATATTTTCATATTTCTGTTCTCTATATTTTAATTTTATTAAATTTTAAATTTTATTCAAAAAGATAAAAACATGATTTTATATTTATTTATTTATGACAATGTGTTTTTTAAATGGAATTATGATTCAAAATGGAATCGTAAGTTTCCAACATGTTTTTAAACAAGATATTTTGAAGCATTTTGGAAGCGAATTTCCATAAGCTTCCAAAATTTTCTGATTCCAATTCCAGTTCCATATGGAAGCCTTGGCGAGGTAATACGGTGTGGAAAAGCACCATACATTATTTTACTGTGGCTACTAACTTTTAGGCAGTAAGATTTTTGATGGAGATTAAACTTAGTTATATGAAGTTGAATCGACGTGGACTCAAAAGAATTGGTAGGAGCAGTTACAAGAACTTAAGCTTGGCCATCCTATAAATGGATTTCTTCTTCCATTAGGCCCTTTCTTCAATTATATTCTTGAGTGAAAATTGGAGAAGGCTAGTTGTCATTGAATTTTTGGAGTTTTTTGCATTTTGCAAAGCATGATATTGTCGGATTTTGCTCAACCACGGATCCCCTTTTTGGTTGTCTGATCTTTTTGTGTAAGGGCATGTGGGTTTATCTCCTGGTGTTGCCCTTGATTGAGCTCGATCTTAGGTTGATGATTAGTTGGATTAGTAGATGTTTAGCATCGTACCATGCTACTTTGTATAGTTGTTCCTTTGAAATAAAATGGTATTATTCAATGAAGAAAAATGGAGTTGAATTGCTCAGTTTTAATGTGAGACGCTTTTGTGGAGATTGGTCAAAATGATATGTATGCTGGCTTAAGTATTGATGTAATTGTAATTTGTCTTGTGATTCGCACAGAATTTTTATTTATTTATTTAGTTTTAAAAATAATTTGTTTACGTTTTACATGTTTTATGTTAGTTTTAATACTAATTATTTAACTTATTTTAATAAAATAATTTGATATATGATTTAGTTGTTACGATATAATTTAAATCAATTCTATAAATGTAACACTAATTCTTTCATGGCATATAAGGAAAAATATTCATCAATTATTTTGGGAAAATTCTATAAAAAATCTTCAACTAAATTTTGTTAAACTTTTTAATACAATGTTGTTTTTTGAACATGCTCATTATATTCAAACTATGTTTATTTTAATCAAAAATATTGATAAGTTTCAAATATTTTAAAAAAAATTCTCAAATTCAAAAACAATATTTAAATATAATAATTTAGTTTTAAATTTTATAAATAAAATAAATAAATTTTGAATTGAATTTTAAATTATAGAAAAACGTAAAACGTAATATTGAATGAAAAATTAAATAAATTATTATTAAGTTTAAGAAAATAAAATAAAATTGATTGTGAAAAAATAAAATTAAAATTAAAAGGTTTAACTTTATCCACAATTTAATTTATTTTATTCCTAGAACTTCAAATAAAATTAGAAAAGTTTAATATTTATTTTTGAATTTGAGAGGTTTTTAATTTATTTTGAAACTTATCAATGTTTATTGATTAAAATAAATATAGTTGGAGTATTAAAATGAGCATAATTTTAGTGTTCAAATGAACAAAATAACTAATTGAGATATTAAACTTGGTAACAAAAAAATGGATATTAAAGAACTTAACAAAACTTAATCGGGGTATTTCTATGGAATTTTCTCAAATTATGATTGTCCTATCCTCAAAGCCATCAAGAATTGTACTACAATGCCATGGGAAGATACAGAGTGAGTCTGTGGTCAAATGTTTTGGTTTTGTTTGCAGTAAATTATTGAGCCATAGAATCATCGGTTCTCAATGCATTGGTGGGAGTGAAAGATAATATACATTCCATTGACAGACATAATGGTTTCTTTGATTACATGCTTAGAGTGATTGTGTGATAACCTATTTAGTAATGGATACCAACAATATTTTTTTTTTGGATAACTTTGGTATGATCCCAAAGGCTTTCTAGGTCCAAGGACTAATCACCAAGAAGCCCATAGAAATCCGGGTTTTCTTGCCACTTAAGGTGTCTATGAGTGGTCAAGGAGAATCGAATCCAGGGCAAAAGCTCCAGCTAGAGCTCCTTTACCACTAGGGCAAGACCACTTGGTAATGGATACCAACAATACCAAACTGAAGTTTAATCATTTGAAGATCAAGGATTTTATGATAATAATCATTTGAAGATCAAGGATTTTATGACAATAATTTCTTTTCAATTCCCAATTTATGATTTTTTTTAGTTTTCTTCATGTTAATTGGGTATTGAGTTTACGCAGCAAGTATTAAATATCTAAGATGTGTCTTTTGTTTTTTTACAATCTTTAAAACTATCGTAACAGTAAGCAACTGCAATTTACTCTATATAAAGCTTTGGTTAGTGGTGTTATGGTTTTTCTTTTGTGTTTATATCTGAAACTAAAATGAATAAACGATAGATATCAATAGACCCCTGAATCATGTTTGACTTTGGAAAGAAAGACCGCAATCAGTAAGCATGTGTTTTTTCACAGGTGCAAAAGTGTTTAACCGAAACAACTCTTAAAATACAAACCTTTCCATTTACGAAAATCAGATCAACACTCAGCAGCTCTCCTCTTTTTTTAACATTTCGAGTTTACCAGAGAAATTTTTTTATAAGAAAGTGTATAAAATATGTTACATCTCACACATTTTCTTCTCATACGTGTGGGAGTGACAGCTTGTTTCTCAATGACCAAGACCATGCTCCACAACCTGAAATAAAGACCGATATAAGAAGAATGAGTATATCCAACATGCTGAGCTGCTATGGCGACCCAAACAAGGTATTTTAAAGATTAACTTAAGAATGTTAATTGGTGGTCGCATATATCTCAAACCCGTAGTCCACTAAACATGTGGATCTCTAACTCGATACATAGTGTACGTAAATAGTGAAGTAGTGAGGGAAGTAGGAAGGATGAATAAGTCGTGGAGTGCTAAGATAAAGTTCCATTATTAACCTCTAACAATACAAAGGCATATATACATATGGCCGGGGGACCGAACATACTGAAGTCTTAACTACCAAAAAGAAAGTACTCAAAATAGAATAACCTCTGATTACTAAATTATTATGCTATAATATTATATCAAATTATTTACTGATTCAGCTATACACCAAGTTTGTTGCCAACACTACATCAATTTGCAATGACTTTTAAATGAATTCATTTCATATCATGTTAAAGAGTTTTGAGTAAAGGTGAAATGAAGAAGATGAAGCTTTGTTTTACTGAAAATTCATAACACTCATTCTTAGGTTTCAGCAATCACAAAGAGATGAAATTTATAGAACACAATCGAAACCTAGTGTTCTAGACTGATGGAGAGATCCTAGTTCTTCAATGAATCAAGGGCTGAGAGCTTGTTGTACAGCTTCACTCCATTAACAACTCTCCATCCTTGCTTTATCAGTCCTTTGCTTTTGTCTTTGACCTCAGCTTTTGAATATGACCGTTGTGCGGATGAAACACAAGCGAGTGGGCTCTCTTCTCGTTTGGAGTTCGGTTCCTCTTGGCCGCTTTCCCTTTCCGGTCCAATGCCAAAACTGCATCGTTTTGATCACTCTGTTTAATACATGTGTTACTAAGCACATAAATTACCGTTTCTAATATATTAATCTACAGATTATAACCTAGAACCTATGTTCAAGTTAAAACATGGTGCTCATTTATAGATGAGATAGAAGTGTATTATAGGTGTATTGTAAGCCATTTCTAGACCTGAAAGTAGTTCAATGGCTTGAATTTTGATTGAACATCTTTTGTTTGGTTATATACATATAACTTACTTATGGTTTTCTTTTTTTAACATTTTTTTATTGAAACTTATTTGGAAAAATTTAACATCATAGAAGAATATGACAAATAATGAGAAACTAATGGACTTTCCACACCAGAAAATAAAAACATGGTTGATGACACATTAGCAATACCAAACTAGTCTTGTTTCGAAAGTAAGGTGAATTAGGTGTTCTCGTTCCAGAAATAGCAGATCGACTTCTGATACTTTCAACGAAATCACGACAATAATTCTCATAGTTTAGATACATCTCATTCTTCAGTTACCTTGATCAATTTTGTCTGGAGATAACTTAAGTTAAGCTATCGTTGAACAAGCTTGAACTACAAAGTACAAATCAGGTATATAGTCGGGATTGACGATTCACGTCCCAAAACCAACACGAAAAAAACATATACCACACAAAAGGGACAATAGAACCATAAGCAGATCCAAAACGAAGCAAGATCTCGAAGAAGGTTCACCTTAATATCGAGAGAAACTAATATCTCTCACCTCAAAAGCACCGCAAAAAGATGGAAAATTAATAGAAACATAGGTATCCAACCATGGCAATAGAACTTAGAGAAGAGACACCAAAACAAAGTTCTCAGTGTTCCTACAGGCATCCGCTCCGTTGGACCTCTCACCACCAAGAAGATTATATCCGTGACGAAGACCGGTACCAGTGCTAGAAAAAACATCGACCGGCCTCAGATCTAGAAAAAACACCGACCGGCCTCAGATCTAGATTTGTCAAAAGACGGCTGCTACTTACTTATGGTTTTCTGTTCACTGTTTGCTACAACATTGATTTGTGATAATCCTATATACAATAATAATTTATGGACACTTCTACCAATAATTTATCGTTGGATACCTATGTTTCTCTTATTTCTGCATCTTTTTGCGGTGCTTTTGTGGTGAGAGATATCAATTTATCTTGATATTGAGGTGGAACCTTTTTCTAGAAACGGATCTTGCTTCGTTTTGGATCTAATTATGGTTTTATTGTCCATTTTGTGTGGTTTGTGTTTTTGTCGTGTTGGTTTTGGGACGTGAATCGTCAATCCCGACTATCTACATGATTTGTACTTTGTAGTTCAAGCTTGTTCAACGGTATCTAAACTGAAGCTAACTCGGGACAAAATTGATCAAAGCAACTGAAGAAGAAGAAGAAGACATATCTAAACTATGAGAATTATTGTCGTCATTTGTTGAAGGTATTAGAAGTATGTCTGCTATTTGTTAGAACGGAAACATCTAATTCACCTTGCTTTCAAAACAAGACTAGTTTGGTATTGCTAATATGTCATCAATCATGTTTATCTTTTATATTTTCCGGTGTGGAAAGACCATTAGTTTCTCATTATTTGTCATATTCTTCGATGTAATATGTTCCAAATCAGTTTTAATAAAACAGTGTCAAAAAAAAGATTAACCAGTTCGAGTTAAATCACTTGAGAATAAATAAGCATTTTCAAATTATTTATATGCACCTAATCCATATGGGACTATGTCAAAAAAATAATTCCTAGCGCAACCTTTCAAAAAGTTAGAAAGAAGTTCCTTATTAATACCACAAAAGCAATGTTTCTGAATAAATCTCAAGTGTTCCATGTCAAATTTGACCATTGACTTTTTTACCGTTGACTTTTTTAGATATTAGTATTACTCGCCATCCAACCGACCAGTCCCACGTGGCAGTCTTTTCCTCCACCCACAACCAAACCGAACCAAACCACCAAACCAATCGCCATCCAATCTCTCTCTCCCTTTATAGAGAGAAAAGAAAAAGTCATTTATGTTCTTCATTTTGTTTTAGTCATATACATATAAATTTACTTATGGTTTGCTACAAGATTGATTTGAGATAATTCTATATACACTAATAATTTATGGACACTTTGAACAATATTAACCAGTTTGGGTTAAATCACATGAGAATAAATAAGCATATTCAAATCTTTTATATGCACCTAATCCATATGGGATTATGTCGACAAAATAATTCCTAAACCTTTCAAAATGTTAGAAAGAAAGAAGTTCCTGTTGTATAATAAGAGGTGAGACTTATATATATGTATTAATAATTACAATATTATATTCTTTTGTGTTTTGGGTGGAATCACGTGAGAAAGAGAGAGATGAGTTGAGAGTGATGTTGACTCAAGAGAGAGGGAATAAATTTTGTACTCAGATATACATTTGTTACAAAGGGAGAGTACATGTATTTATAGTGAAACAAAGTTGGTGTATCAACCGACTATGAGCAACAAGACAAAATTACAAATGGACATCTGTAGTGGTGATGATGCAAGGACCACTTGGGGAGAAGAGGAGAAGTGTCCTTTTGGATAATCATCTTTTTATAATTATTTCTATAACACCCCCCCCCTGATTATCCAAACTTGTGTTACGTAGTGTCTCGTTAAAAACCTAGTCATGGAAAAGCTCATTGGGACAAAAACCATGACAAGGAAAAAAGAGTACACTGCCGTAATCTCCCCCTGATAATAGTAGACATAACTTTCTTGTCACATGTCACGCAAATGCCGCATTCCGATACCGTAGACGTGTTTTCGGAATGTTGTAGTCGGAAAAGCTTTTGTAAACAAATCAGCTGGATTGTCGCATGACCGTACATATTCGATGTCCACTTCTTTATTTTTCTCGAACTCCCTTATGTACGAGAAAAATCTTGGAGGAATGTGCTTTGTTCTGTCACTCTTAATGTAGCCTTCTTTAAGTTGAGCGACACACGCCGAATTGTCTTCAAATATTTTCGTCGGCTCTTTCTCGTTGACTATTCCACTTGATTCTTGTATGTGGTGACTCATTGACCGAAGCCACACACATTCTCGACATGCTTCTTGAAGTGCAATAGTTTATGCATGATTCGAAGATGTCGCAACCATAGTTTGTTTCTGGGGCCGCCAAGAGATCGCGGTTCCACCAATCGTAAAAACATAGCCGGTTTGCGATCGAGCCTTATGAGGATCTGATAAGTATCCTGCATCTGCAAAACCAACCATATCAAACTCGGGTTTTCTAAAATATATCAACCCTAAATCAACTGTACCTTGGAGGCAACGTAATACATGCTTTATTCCGTCCCAATGCCTGCGAGTAGGAGCAGAGCTATATCTTGCTAGTAGATTAGTAGCAAAAGCAATATCAGGCCTAGTACAGTTTGCAAGATACAAAAGCCCACCGATAGCACTCATATAAGGTACTTCAGGACCTAATATCTTCTCGCTATCTTCACAGGGCCTAAAAGGGTCTCTTTCAACATCGAGAGTTCTACCAACCGTTGGAGTACTCAAAGGAGTCGCTTTATCCATATAAAAGCGTTTCAATAACATTTTCGTATAGTTTGATTGATGCACAAATATTCTTTCTCGGAGATGCTCTATCTGGAGCCCAAGACAAAACTTTGTCTTCCCGAGATCTTTCATTTCGAACTCCTCTTTCAAATGAGTTCGAGCATCATCAACCTCCTTTTGAGTTTCAATTATGTTCGGGTCATCTACATATACAGCTATGATCACAAAGCCAGATGACGATTTCTTTATAAAAACACATGGACATATCGCATTATTCACATATCCTTTACTCAAAAGATATTCACTTAATCGATTGTACCACATGCGACCGGATTGCTTTAATCCGTAAAGTGATCGCTGTAACTTGACCGAACAAATCTCCCTGGATTTTTCTTTCAATGCCCCTGGCATTTTCAATCCCTCAGGGAGTTTCATATATATATCGTTATCCAACGATCCATACAAATATGCAGTCACAACATCCATCAGATGCATTTCAAGATTTTAGACGCCGTTAGGCTCATCAAAAATTTAAATGTAGTTGCATTCATTACCGGCGAATACGTTTCCTCAAAATCAATTCCCGGTCTCTGAGAAAAACCTTGGGCAACTAATCGGGCTTTATATCGTGTTACTTCATTCTTTTCATTTATTTTTTTCACGAATACCCACTTATACCCAACAAGATATATATTCTCAGGCGTTATGACTATAGGTCCAAAGACATTCCTTTTATTTAGGGAGAGTAATTCAATTTGAATTGCCTTCTTCCACTCCTCCCAATCATGTCTTTTTTGACATTCTAAAATGGACCTTGGATCGGGATCATCATTTTCATGATCAATCTCTTTGGACACAGAAAAAAAAAAACATTCCATCAACATCTTTTATCTTATTTTTGATCCATAACTTTTCATCTCGGACGTAGTTAATGGAAATCTCATACTTTTCTGTTCCATTCTCGTCATCTGGATCATCTTTATCTATGCCTTCTTTCAGACATTTTTCACTAACAGGCTCTTTTGGAATCTTTCCATTTATGTCTTCTTTCAGACATCTTTCAATATCAGGTTCTTCTGGAACCTTACTATTTTGCTCATCCAATTTCTTTTTCTTCCGGGGATTTTTATCTTTAGAACCCGCTGGCCTCCCCCTCTTTAACTGAACCTTAGGTTCATTCATTTTATTTCCGTCAGTTTGTTCTTTAGGAACATCAACTCTTGATGGAACATTTTCAGCGGGTATACAAGATTTCGTCACCCTTCTTGTATATGTGAACGCATCTGGTAACTGGTTTGCCAAATTATGCAAATGCACAATTTTCTGAACCTCCAGCTCTCTTTGATTTGTAGGGAGATCAAGGTGTAACAACGACGGTGTACACCAAGTAATCTCTTTAGGAATTTCTCTAATTCCTCCCCCTAACGCTGGAAATTCATCCTCATTAAAATGGAAATCTGCAAACCTTGCCGTAAACATATCACCAGTTACTGGTTCCAGATATCTTATTATACTTGGTGACGTATAACCCACATATATTCCCAAACTTTTTTGTGGGCCCATTTTTGTTCTTTGTGGTGGTGCTATCGGAACATAGACCGCACACCCAAAGATACGGAGATGGGATACATCTGGCTCTTGCTCAGATGCCAATTGTAATGGGGAGTACTTATGATATGCACTCGGTCTTAACCGAACCAGTGCAGCCGCATGCAATATAGCATGTCCCCATAGATAAATTGAGAGCTTTGTTCTCCAGACTAACGGTCTTGCAATCAACTGCAACCGTTTTATCAATGACTCGGCCATGCCATTTTGTGTATGCACATGGAGAACTGGATGCTCCACATCAATCCCCATTGACATACAATAATCATCAAAGGCTTGCGATGTAAATTCACCAGCATTATCAAGCCTTACTTTCTTAATGGCATACTCTGAGAACTGCGTTCTCAGCTTTATTATCTGGGCAATGAATTTTGCGAAAACCGTATTTCGTGTCGTCAAAAGAGACACATTTGACCATCTACTAGATGCGTCAATCAATACCATGAAATACTTAAATGGTCCGCACGGTGGGTGGATCGGCCCACATATATCACCATGTATTCTTTTCAAAAATATTGGTGATTCATTGCCTACTTTTACTGGTGATGCCCGAGTTATAAGTTTTCCTTGAGAACATGCATTACATGTAAACTCGCCCATTTGCAAAAAAATTCCGTTTTTCAACGGATGGCCATTCGAATTTTGCACTATCTTTCTCATCATAACTGAACCAGGATGTCCTAGCCTCTCATGCCAGATTTTAAAAGTATCAGTAAACTTCATGTTTACCACGGCATAGGACTCAGTCATGGTTATTTTCGTACAATATATTCCAGAGGATAATATTCTTAACTCTTCCAATATATGTTTCCTCTCGGACTTATCGCGAAGAAATTCAATGCCATCTTTACTCATAGTCTCAATATGATATCCATTTCTTCGGATATCCTTAAAACTTAACAAGTTTCTATGAGACTCAGGGGAGTACAATGCATCACTTATTTCAAATATCGTTCCCCCTGGCATTGAAAATTTTACTCTTCCAGAGCCCATAATAATCTTTGCATTACCATATATTGTACTTACGCTTCCAGCGTAATCTCTTATTTTGAGACTAGAGAAATATTTCTTATCTTTAATTATCGTGTGCGTTGACGCACTATCTGCCAAATACAAATCTCCATCCATGGTCTCAAAGTTTGGCATTCTTTCTGAATTTAAAATATTCATAAACATATATTATTAAACATGAAACATAACAAACATAACATATATCTTACAACAAAAGATATAGATAATATATACAGTAAACTTATATCACATTGATTCTATCACTCATCGATACTCTTTGGCTCAACCAGAAAGTCTGATACGTCGAGATGAGTATCATCATTTAACCCATGAAAGGATGGCACGGGTTCATCAGAGATGAAGTTAGTTTCACCTCTTCCTTTCTCTTTTCCCTTTTGGGATTCTCTATACAGATCGGCTAAATGTTTTGGCGTACGACAGTTACGTACCCAATGACCTTTCATGCCGCATCTGTAGCAAACCTTTCCCGTTTGCCATTTATCATCCCGGTCTTTTTCAGACTTTTCATTTTCGTGGAAGTCTTTATTATTTCTTTCATCATAGGGACGAAATCTTCTTCCACGACCATGATAACGGTTTCCACCACGTCCACGACCTCGTCCTCTCCTATTATCATAACTGGATGATGCAACATTCGCTTCCGGGAATGAAGCAGATCCAGTGGGACGAGCTTGATGGTTTAAAGTCAGGAGTTGATTATTCTGCTCCACTACAAGGAGGACTTGCATCAACTCCAAATAACGGGTATATCCATTCACTCGGTATTGTTGCTGCATGATTACATCTTCAGGATGGAACATGGAGAGAGTTTTCTCGATCATATCATAATCACTTATTTTCTCTCCACATAACATCTTCCTCGAAGTAATTCCGAACATCGCAGAATTAAACTCACTAACACTTTTGTAATCCTAGAACCGGAGATGGATCCACTCGTGTTTAGCTTTCAGTAAGATCACATATTTCTGGTGACCAAACCTCTCTTTGAAAGATTTCCAGAGATCACAAGGATCCTCTTTCGTAATATATTCATCCTTTAAACTATCATGGATGTGGTGTCGTAAAAATATCATGGCTTTTGCCTTTTTCTCATCCGACACCGTTTTTGAACTATCGATGGTTTCCAAAAACTAGTTTCCTCTCAGGTGCATCTTTGCACCCACTGCCCAGGTCATATAATTATTTCCCGTAATATCCATGGCATTAATTTTGAGCTTTGTCAAATTCGACATGATAACTATATTCATAGAATAATATATAAATATAGTAAAGGCGGGAATTTAAATGCATAATTTAAATGCATAAATTAAA
This sequence comes from Brassica napus, assembly GCF_020379485.1. Lineage (NCBI taxonomy): Eukaryota > Viridiplantae > Streptophyta > Magnoliopsida > Brassicales > Brassicaceae > Brassica > Brassica napus. Next base: position 41,545,113 of record NC_063452.1, on the reverse strand, counting down.
GGCATAAAATAAAAGCATAAACTTAAATTGCATAAATTTAAATTGCAGGAATTTAAATAGCATAAATAAAATTAGGAGGCTTAGCCTACCACATGATCCGAGGAGTCATAGAGTACCATATTGATCATTTTTCAAAATCTGAGGAGACATGGTTTACCATTTTGACTTTTACTTTTTTCAAGGTCCGAGGAGACTTAGTCTACCATTTTTGACATTTTCTTTTATTCACGGAGGCAAAGCCTACCACGCGTTTCTCTGATCGTGAAGACATAGCCTACCATAACGATCAGTCAGGGAAGGCAGCGCCTATCATCCCGAAAAATAAACGGAGAAGGCCTAGCCTCTCACTCTAGAACAATAATAAAATTTAAATAAATTAAGTATATGGAAATACATAAATTAAACATTACCTCAGCTGGTTTTCGATTGGTCAGAGCTTCCGGATTGATAGAATTCACCGATATATGAGAGCTCGTGCTTATAACGTGTTGTATAATAAGAGGTGAGACATATATATATATATATATGTATTAATAATTACAATATTATATTCTTTTGTGTTTTGGATGGAATCACGTGAAAAAGAGAGAGATAAGTTGAGAGTGATGTTGACTCAAAAGAGAGAATAACTTTTGTACTCAGATTTATATTTGTTACAATAGGAGAGTATATGTATTTCTAGTGAAACAAAGTCGGTGTATCAACCGACTATGAGCAACAAAACAAAATTACAAATGGACATCTGTAGTGGTGATGATTTAAAGACCACTTGGGGGATAAGAGGACAATCTTTTTATAATTATTTCTTAAACAGTTGCGTATTAATACCAAAACCAATGTTTTTGAATAGTCTCAACTGTTTTATGTCAAATTTGACCGTTGACTTTTTTCAGGTATTACCAAGCCATCATCCCGACCAGTCCCACGTGGCAGTCGCTTACCCCACCCGCAACTAAACCGAACCAAACCACCAAACCAATCGCCGTCCATTTATAGAGAAAAAAAGAAAAAGTCATATCTGTTCTTCATTTTCTTATTCCGGTTGCTGAATCCGCCGAATCCCACCCAATTTTCCAAGAGGAAGATAATCGTTAAACGATGCCGTATTGCGAGGTTGTGAAAGAACACGTAGACGCAGAAACGACGCTTAACAATGCCGGCGTCAAGATATTCTACAGAACCTACGGTCATGGTCCTTCCAGAGCTCTTCTCATCATAGGTCTCTCTCTCTCGATCTCCGAGCTTGATTTCAATTGGGTTTCCGATGAAATTCTCAAAGGTTTCCTCTTTTTGTGCAGGTTTAGCCGGAACCCATGAATCGTGGGGACCTCAAATCAAGGGCTTGACGGGAACGGATCAACCCAACGACGACGACGGAATCGTTTCCGATGATGATTCAGGAAGCGGCCAAGGCATGGAGGTCTGCGCCTTCGACAATCGTGGTATGGGTCGAAGCTCCGTGCCCACCCACAAATCTGACTACACGTGAGGACTCTCCATAGTGAATAACCTATGCTTTGTGCTTTATGTTCCTTTACTTCTTCGATTCATCCATCAGTTGTGAAGTTGGTTTTGTTTGCTTTGATTTGTGCTTTGCAGAACAACTATAATGGCCAAGGATTCGATTAGTTTGTTGGATCATTTGGGATGGGAGAAGGCTCACGTAATTGGCCACTCTATGGGTAACTCCTTTGATCATTCAAGTGACGTTTTGACTGATACGTTTTATGTCTTCCTTCTTATTGTTGTGTTTGTGGATTCAACAGGAGCTATGGTAGCTTGCAAGTTAGCTGCAATGGTTCCTGAACGGGTTCTTTCTCTTGCGTTGCTTAACGTTACAGGTGGAGGTTTCGAGTGCTTCCCCAAGGTAATACTTGGATGAAACACACGGCTCTATTTCTTCAATCTTCTTCTTTGATAGCAATGACTTTTGTTCATACGTGTTGTTGAATCTGTTGATTTCTTTGTGTAAAGATAAGTAGTTGTTCTTTTGTAATTGGTTTCTGTGACAGACATATACTGTTTCATTTGGATACAAATCTGATTTTAGCCTTTTTTGTTTCTCTGTGTTCAGCTTGACCGGCTAACTCTTTCCATTGCGATACGTTTCTGGATGGCAAAGACCCCTCAACAAAGAGCTAAAGTTGATTTGGATACACATTATTCACAGGTGGAGAGATCTTCTTTTGATGTGCTGAAAATTTTATAAGAACAAAGTTTTTTTTGACATAGAGCGGTTGTAAATAAATCTGATGATTGGAGTTTGGAAAATGTTTTACTGCAATTTTCTTTCTATGCAAAGTCCGATGCTGTTTTTTCTCTGTTGTGGTTGTTATGAGCGATGCATAGATTGAGAAATTGAATCATATTATTATTGGTCTTGGAGATGCTAGCAGAATGATTTGGCTATAAAACTCTCTGTGATGTACTACTCTCTAGAGGAAAATTGTGAGGAGGTTAAGTTCTTATGCTGTTTATATATATATATATGCAGGATTACCTAAAAGAACGCATAGGCACCAACACAAGGAAGGATGTCCTATATGAGGTGAGCACACTGGTTTGATAATGCAGACATATAAATCATTCATTTGACTAATGATGTTGTGATCTAAGGGAACTAATGTTTGAAGAGATGCAAATTTGCAGCAATATGTAAAAGGAATATCAGAAACTGGAATGCAGTCAAAGGACGGGCTTGACGGCCAACTTAACGCTTGTTGGTTACACAAGATCACAACACCAGAGACTGAACGGATCCGCTCTGCTGGATTTCTTGTCTCAGTCATTCATGGAAGGTATGTGGACACAGATGAAGTTAGAATTAAAGAAAGAATCTTCTACCTATACGAACAATTAAATTGAGCGTGTGTGGTGGGTTTATATGCAGACATGATGTCATTGCTCAGATATGTCACGCGAGAAGACTGGCACAGAGGCTATACCCTGTCGCTAGAATGGTTGATCTTCATGGAGGCCATCTTGTAAGCCACGAGAGAACAGAGGAGGTACTGTTCTGTCCTATTTACTAGTGTCTTAACGTCTCTGTCTCTCTTGCATCTCTGATGTATTGCAAAGACTTGGTCGCTAATGCGTCTTTGTTGTCCCTTATCTCCTTTAATCTGCAGTTAATGTTTATGCTTATCATACCACAACTTAACAGAAAAGATATAAAAGACTGAAATAGAATCATACTAATCTGAAAATAAGAGTGAGTTGACTATGAATTTGATAAACTGATTTAATCATATTATATGGAGAAAGTCTCAGTGAGCATATTAGGAAGAACTCTCGACTGCTGTAGTAACTGATCAACCATTGCAAGCAATCATAATGATACCTAACTTGTCAGCTATAATAAGTATAAAGACTTACCAGGCTCTTGTGCTATAATATGGTGGTAGAGAGAGAGAAAAAATGTCTTGCTCTTAGCCGTATCTCTATCCCCCCAAAACCTGTGAGAAATGATTAACATACCTCACTGATCAATTTACAGGTTAATAAATCTCTTCTTGAGTTAATCAAAGCGTCAGGAGTGAAAAAAACAGCAACTGATTGGACTAACCTCGCCATGGAAGATCCCGGTATAGAAATACACAATTCATCCATTGTTTAAGACCATAGGTCTTCTTCTTTGAATGTTGTTCTGAGACTGACATCAGTATTTGCTTGCTCTCTTTTGTTCTCTTTCAGGTTATTTCCAGAGGAGAATATCACTTATTAGAAGCTCATCAGAAGGCAAGAGTGCCGCTTCTCCTTCACATTTCATAGTGGAAAAGTTTCATCGCTGTCTACTTTTCCTCTTCGGGCTTCTGGTGTTGGTTTATGAGTATGCAAGAAGAGCTTTGAGGGTGGTGAAACCCATCAAAGTTGGTCCTTCTCTTACATAACCAACAAACCTCTCACACTTCAATTCATACACGGGTAAGCTCCTGACTGCTTAACAATGCCAAGATAGAACTTTAGCAACTACACTCATTGTAATCTGCCTTCTCTTTCAGCTTTTGACAGAGTTTTGGTACAGACCAACTATGCAGTGCTTCAGTGATCAAGCTGGTGAAACGTACAGACGCTAGAGAAGGAGATGCTGCTATTACAAGGAAGAGAGATTAATACAAACTGTTGATATGTACTTGTGTAGAGAGAGAAACATTTTGTTATATTCTATTTACCTCGGATCGAAATGTACTATTGTAAAGACAAGACTTAACCTCAACTGAGACTTTAAATGTTGTCTGTGTACCTCCCCTCCTATATAACATACACAAGTTTCTGATTAAGTTTCTGCAGACTATGGTTATATATCTCTGTATAAAGAGGGTTAAACGCCAAGATCTTTTGATACGAGGATAAGATTAACCACTAACTGGAAAACAATTTAATGCTAAAATATTCTAGGTTTCATGAAAACAATATATATGTTGAGTATATGAAGCTAAGCTTCTAGTACTTGAACAATTTTTTTGTTATGAGATTACGAACAAAGACGAGCTAGTTAATATGTACAAAAGAAACAAAACAAAGAGGTGAGAAGAGAACATGCCTGGTGGTATACTGCTTTTGTCTGAAACCAAAGCTGGAAAGCATTATCTCTCGTGATCGTGAACGATGATGTCTAGCTGAACTGTTTTAATCTTCATAACAATAGAAAAAGCTTTGAGAGAGATGGAGAGAGAACGAAGAGATAGCAAAAATGAGTAAGACCGTAGACGAGATTCTGGTAATATTCCTTCATGCAAAAATATTCCCATGGCATATACTTTTCATGACACCATTGTTTACGGGTAAAGGGTATTTCGGCCAAGTTATATTGCAGTGAGAATTTTTGGGCCGAAAGCCCATTAAACCTTTTTTTTGTAGCCCACTCGAACCCTCAGCTTCTCTGTTATTTTTTGTCGAAACAAAGCTTTCAATTTTTTCTTGGCTAAAACCTCTATTGGCGACGAAAGGAAGAAAGCTGCAAAAAAAAAAAAAAAAAAAAAAACGAATGGCTGCGACTGTCCCTGCAACTGCAAGTGCTCCTTCTAACCAAGGTTGGGATTTTAGCTGGTAACTTCTCTTACTTAAATCTTATGAATCATCTTCTCTGATTTGGGTTCTTAGCTTTCTGGGTTGCTCTGTATCTGATGTTAGAACATACTGATTCGATTATTGAAATCTTTGGTTTGCCACAACTGAAAGGAGTTTCTTTGATCTAAACTTCAAAGTTCCCATCTTTACTCATAGACGGCAATACGACCTTGTCTCCGCTCAATTAGGTTAATTATAGCTTTCTAAACTTCCTTCTTAGAGATTGGTTTAGCTTAGAGATTGGTTTAGGATTGCACCATAATATCTACGTTTACATTGTAATGACACGAACAAAATTGGATTTTTATTCAATAAGAGATTGACTGAAGCTAGGGATTGTATGTGACAGAGTTTGTTTTCCCCCAAATTTGCAGTAAATTGGATGTGAATTTCGAATCAGAAGAACATGCTTTGATTGTATACACAACGTTAGACGTTGATAAAGAGGTTTGACATTTTTCTACCAATATAAGAATAAGAAGTTCGATTTCCCTACACACGTTACATGTTTTTTTTCATTTCACTGAATTGTTTTTGTGTTGCAACCAATATTTTGCAGTTGCAGCCTGATAAAGTGAGAAGAGTTATGTCGGTATCAGACAACAAGCTTTCTGTGTGAGTTTCTCAGAGTCCTTTCATCATCATACTTCTTTACTAGTTTTTAATTATTTTTCTTCACCGGATAACTGTACAGGCACTTTGAGGCATTAGAGGCGAGGTTTCTCCGAGCATCGTTCTCTGCGTTTGTAGACGTTCTTTCTCTCGCCACAAGAACCATTCAAGAATTTGGGCAAAAGTAAAACACCAGTGTGAAACAAGAAGTTTGATTCTTTCTTATTTCCCTGCTGCAATTCGGTTATTGAAGCGTTAATCAAACATTGGACTATTATGGTGGTGACTAATTAATCTGAGAAGTGAGAAAAATATATATATATATATATATATTTTTTTTAGAACAACATTTCATTGATATGTAAATTTTACACGGCCAATACAAGTAATCAAGCAATTATATAGGAGAAATTGAAAAACTAATTACATCTTGAGGATCATCTAATATTTGTTTTGATAATACATCAGCTGCTCATTTTTTTTCTCGGTTTCTTTCTCGGTTGACCGGACTTAAAGAACACTCCGATAATAAAGACATCCAATGCCGTATATCATGGAGCATATTTCCAAGTTGAACATGTTGAAGTACCACACGATTGACTATGCGATCGATTTCAAGACTATCTCCTCCAGACTTGTTGCATTGCAAATAGAAAACCCAAAGCTTCTCCTTGTAATGCAGATAGTACATTATGAATCCTAACCATACCAGCACACATAAACAATCTATTCTCATTTCTAACAATCCATCCAACACCAGCAATACCAATTTCTTTTCTGAAACTACAATCAAAATTACACTTAAACCATCCCAGGGAAGGAGTTTCCCAAGTATAACGCTTTATGGCATTTCCCAATTTTGATTTAGTACTGACATAAAATGAGATCCACTCATCATTGGTTTCAACTGCTATAAAGATATCCTCCATTAGATGAACATTTCTTTTAGCAAAAAGAAGTTCATTCATAGATTTCCAAATATACCATAACACCCAAGAGATAGTTGGAATGTTTGTACTATTCATAAGAGCAAATAGAGATGATATATTTTCTTCTAGGTCCTGGGATTGAAAATTCAAGAATGGTAAACCTGAACATCTCCAAGTGGCTTGCGCTTGAGGGCAAATAAAGAGAACATGATTAATAGTCTCCTCTTCCACACAACATCTCTGACAAGTAGGATCAGTATCGATTCCTCTTAAGCAAAGTTGCACATATGTAGGCATGGCACCATAAATAGCTTTCAATAGGAAATGTTGAATCTTAGGAAGGATTTCTACTTCCAAATATGTGCTTTAGTACTAAGGATCCATCTGGAGCTATAATTTCTTCTTCTATAAAGTCATAAGTAGCTGTCCAGTATCCTGATTTAACTGTATATTTCAAATCTGTAGTGTAAGGCCAAATATACTAATCACATTGATTTTGTTTTGATAACCTGATAGCTTTTATTAGCTCAACCTCTTCAGGTAGCAGGAACGCATTCAACTTATCCCCTTTCCAAGTTGCATTAGCACTATCAATGAACTCTGACACCTTCATGTTTGGATAAGTACACGGGGACACCAATCTCTTAGGAGGAGTAACTGAAATCCAACAATCCTCCCAAACTCGTATATTACACCCATCCCCTACTTGCATAAGTAAACTTTTCTTTAAAAGATTTTTACACTCTTGAATGGATTTTCATCCATACGAAGAACTAGTTGAACTTGTTGACTGTAAACATGTCGACGAGTTATAGTATCTTCCTTTATATACTCTTGCAAGCAATGAATCAGGATTCTGCATAATCTTTCAGGCCTGCTTAGCTAGAATAGCCACATTAAACGCTCTCAAATCACGAAAATCCATACCTCCTTTTTTAAGTAGACACATTTTATTTCATGATATCCAAGATATTTTCCTTTTGACTTCATTCTGACCCCACCAGAATCCAGATAAGAGAGAGTTGACTTCATCACACACTGTTTTTGGAAGTAGAGAACAGCTCATAGGATAAACTGGATTTGCTTGAAGAACAGATTTTATCAATATATCCTTGCCAGGAGATAACTATTGATTATACCATAGTTGTATTTGATTCTTTACACTCTGAACAACTCCCTAGAAATCAGAAACCTTACTACGACTAAACTATTCTGGTAAACCCAAATATCTTCCACCTCCCCCAATTGTTTATATCTTCAAAATTTGATGGATCTGAGAACGAACATCTTGCTGAATCTGTTTACCAAATATGATCGATGACTTATCATAGTTCACCTTCTGTCTTGATATCTTTTCATATTGATCAAATATTGACGCCAAACAATTGACATCCTCCAACATTGCATGACAGAAGAATAATGAATCATCAGCAAAAAAAGATGTAAAACTCTTGGACACCTTCTTGCCAATCTCATACCTTGCATCTTATTAGTAATCTGAGCCCAATCAAGCATTTGACTAAGCACTTCCACATAGAAAAAATAGATATGGAGACATAGAATCACCCTGACGCAGACCTCGTGAAGGTTTAATGTTTCCATACGGTAGACCGTCAATTAAAACTGAATTAGAAACAGGCCAAACACATTCCATTGTTAACGCCACCCATCGAGAATCAAATCCTAGCTGAGTCATTGTAGCTTCCAAAAAAGACCATTCTTGCTTATATCAGCTTTGCTTATATCAGCTTTGACTGCTACATATTGGTAAGAGCAATCAATTTTAGAATACAAAGCTGACACTAATTCATGGGCCACCAAAATGTTATCAGATATTTTTCGTCGAGGAACGAAAGCAGCTTGAGATTCTGAAATAATACTAGCTAAACATTGCTGAAGACGTTGGCACATAATCTTTGAGATCAACTTGTATGCCACTGAACATAGACTAATAGGACGGTAATTGCTCATATCTGACGCCCCCGGAAATTTGGAATCAAACAAATATGAGTATGATTGATACCTTCTTCCATAATTCATGTTGCAAAAAAACTTCTAACCATCCAACAAACATCAGATGCAATAGTATCCCAAAACTAATGATAAATGGAAGTTGTAAACCCATCTGGACCCGGCACTCGTTCAGATCCAATCATGAAATTGTATTCTTTATCTCATCATCAGTCACTTCTTTCAGTAAGATTATGTTCATCTCAGAAGTAACATTTCGTTGAATATGAGGAAGAACATCATTACCCTGCATCACATTGAAGTACAATACATAGTAACAAAATAATCTTCAGCTATTTGAGCTATCGCTTCATATTTAGTATGCATAATCCCATTGATTCATGCATTCCTTTGATATTATTCCTACTTCTTCTGGCTTTAGTAACCCCATGATAGAACCGAGAGTTACGATCTCCCAAATTGAGCCACTTATTACGACTCTTCAATCTCCAAAATTTCTCCTCATCACGATAAGCTTTATTCAAATCTCTATGGTACTCATTAACCACCTCTATAAATACAGCACAGTCTCTCGAGGCGTGATCAATCTTATCTCTAATTTCTTGAATCTGAACTGAAGATTTGGCGTGATTCCTTCATTTCCATATAACCATTTCACCACAACAATAATCAAGTTTTTTTATTCCAGTCTTCCATAATCTGAGTCTGATTCCAGGCCGATGAAATAGTATCAACAAAATCTATTTTCTCAACTAAATGTTTATCATACCGAAACCATCCCTTATGTTCTCTCTGCACATAATCAATAGTAATGATCATAGGTCTGTGATCCGATTCATCCATCTCTAAGAACTCAGTCTCACTAACCAGAAATTGTCTTCGCCATTCTGAATTGACCATAACCCGATCTAAACAACACTCCGCAATCTCCCTTCTCTTTCTTCTTACCCATATGAATGTGTTACCTATAAAAGGAACATCTTTCATATCCCAGGCTTTTAGCATATTATTGAAGTCTATACAACTACTAACTTGCCTTATACGACCACATTTCTTCTCCGCAGGATCAACTATTTCATTACAATCACCACAAATCATCTAAGGTCCTGATCTGTTGACGGTTATACGTTGAAGCCTTTCCCACAACTGATTCCTAAACTTAGGAACGGGATGACCATATACACATGAGAGGTAATACTTAAAGGATTTATATTGAACAGCCAAATCAACAAGTCTGGAATTACTGGAAATACATGAAACAAAAACATAAGATTTCCAAAATACAGCTAAACCACCACTAAGACCATCTGATGGAACTAAAACCATCTGCTCAAACTCCAAATATACACCAATATCGCGAACTTAATCATTTTTCAGCTTGGTTTCAATGAGGAACAACAAGTCAGGGACATACAACCTTTGCATTTCTTTAAGACGTCGAACTGTGAGGTGTTGTCCTAAGCCCCGACAGTTCCAAACCTTGACTCTCATTGAACGGGTGGTAGAACCAGGCCCACCGCTCCTCTGTCTATTGGGTTAGTAGCTCCCGAAATAAGCTCTTCCTCACCATAATCCTCACTGATCTTATGAAGATCGTAAAACTCTAACGAGATGATCTCCTTCCCAACTTGATACTTATCCACCACCATATATTCTGGTCTTGACCGCTTCAGAGCAGAGGAGTTACCAGGATACTCAATCTGAGACACATCAAGTTCTTCAGCTAGGGATAGAAAAGGATTATTAACGCGTATGAAGGAACCATACTGGCCAAAAATTGAACCAGCACCACAACGTTCCTTTATTTCCAAGATAATATGATCGTCATCATCATCATCATCCTCATCCTCGTCAACCTGACCTTCCATATCCAAAGGAGCAACTTGAGAGGAAGATCCAGCCAGGAGATTCTCAATGAAATTATACTTTCGCGGCGTTCGCTCTGGTCTCATTCTTCTATCAAATTCCACATGTATTTCAGCCATCGGAGCGAGACGCTAGAACTGTTCTTCCGAGGAGAAATCACCAAGCACCCGAGGAGTAAAAGGAGCATCAGAAGCCTCACCCATGACTGACTCTTGATGATCTATTTCAGAGGATCCTACACGCTTTCTCTTTAAACCTTTCTCAATTTGTTCCTGAGAATTATCATCACCAGGAGCCTCACCCAAATAGCCTTCAGTGTTAGCAGCACCAGCATTTCATGAGGATCCGACCCATCATCATCATCGCAATCTGTATCATCACCGTCATCATCATTGTCATCATCTGATGCCGCCGGAGGCTGATCATCATCAAATCCTAAGGGACAATCATGTCGCTCATGTGATAGGTGACCACACATTTGACAGAAACTTCGAAGCCTCTCATGCTTGAAGGAGAGTAGGGTATTGACATCTGCAGAGAACTGGAAATTGCACTGGAATCAATGAGGATTATCAACATTCCAGAACAACTGGACCCGCACAAAATCATATCTTGTAGAGTTTTCATCAAAATCCACATCAAATACCAGAGCCAAAATTCCTCCTACATCTCAATCATCGGACGAGTAAGAAATTGAAGAGGAATACCACAAATTTGAACACAGAACGGAATGATCCTGAGTTCTTCACTATCAATATTTGGATACCAACGATGAACAGAGATCATCCATTCCGCAAACGACCAAGGGGAACGATGAAGGACAGAAAGCATCGCCTCCTCAGATTGGAATATAAATTGGACACGATTTGCTGCGATGATACGACCGACGACTGAATCCACGCCCCCAAACACAAGGATATTGATTGATCATAGCACGAAGATTCTGTTTTCTTCGGTTAATGGGAACAACCACCAACGAGAATCGATTGATAGCCGCTGCTTGAACGCACACATAAGGATGAAGAGCCACCGGTTCATCTTCAATGCTAAGAGTGATCCTTAAATACCGACGTACTGAAACCACCAAAGATCTTGCTTAGTGGAGAAAAACCGACGCATCGTGCCCTAGAAACAGGAAAAACGGCCGGACAATCACTCGTAGAGAGAAAAAAGAAACTGTCGCAGAAAATCGCCCAAATTGTCGTCATTTCGCTATAGATATTATTTTCTTTTCCACCTGGTATAAAATACATTCAACCGCAGTTTGAATTTTTCAAATCGCCCTACAATTAAACAGGGCGGCGTCTGCGGATAATGATTATTTTTCCCAAAGTCTTATTGTATATGGCACCGGTGGACCTAAAGATATCAATACAGGCCGTGGTCTGCGGGTTGAGCCCATAAAGATCCGCAAAGGAGTAGGCTTGGACATATAAATCCATAAACTGGCGGGTCTGACCCATGAGGTTTGTGGGTGGGCGGTTCAAACCCGGTCAGGGGTTAGTGGGTTGACCGCAAAACATAGAGTTTCTTCATCGCTGTTGAGATTAGAATCTTACGATCCCATGAAGATGTGGCTGTTCAATTTCACTATGGTTTTCTATTTGAATCTTGATCTGAATCTTTCTATGGTTCCGCCGTTATTGTTCACTACATTTTTTTGTCACCTCTCATCAGTGGTACCGGCCCAGAATTTTGTTGGACTGGAAGCACAACCAAAATTTTTTTTTGCCAGTATAAATGAAAATAGAAAATGTACAACCTGGATATTGAAACACATAACCTCTTATGTGAAGAAGATTAGCGTTTTGCCGCTAGACTAAGTGAAAATTGAGTTATAAATTGGCCGAAAATATTTGTAAGCTTCCAACAGTCGGAAGCCCATGTTTCCTTCGCTTTCTTCCGTGGTCGGCACTGTCATCAGTTTTTATCTACGAATTATTTGCATTATAGTAACGGTAAATCTCCAAAATAGCACATTTCTAAGTTTATGTAACAAAAATAGCCCTCAAAAACTAAATTGACCAAAATAGCAATTTATCTTTTGAAAAATTTAAATTTTTTTTATTATTCAAAATTTGAAATCTTATCCCAAAACCCTACTCCCCGACTCTAAACCCTAAAACCTAAACTCTAAACCCTAAACCCTAAATCCTAAACCCTAAACCCTAAATCCTAAACACCACCCATTAACTCTAAACCCTAAACCCTAAACCCCACCCCTAAACTCTAAACCCTAAGCCCTAAACCCTAAACTCTAAACACTAAACCCTAAACTCTAAATCCTAAATCCTAAATCATAAACCCCACCCCTTAACTCTAAACCTTAAAGTCTAAATTAATTTATCATTAGAGTATAAGTGTATATTTATCTCTTTTGATAAAATATTAAGTGTTATTTTGATCATTTTTATTCTTATAAGCTATATTTATGACAAAAACTTTTGTAGTGTTATCCTATTCATTTTCTCTTATAGTAACTGTGGATTGTAATACTTGTCACTCCGATAAAATTAAAAGATTAACATGTCAAAAACCAAAAAAAAAAACGATTCATAGAAAATCAAATCCCCTATATATTAATTGAGAAGCATTTGAAAAATTAGAACCTTAATTTTGTATTAATTAAAAAAACCCTCAAATCCTAGGTGACACTCTAAATGCCTTCTAAATTCCATTTCAAAGAATTCTAGAGCATCTAATATAAAGTATAGTTTAATCTAATGGTGTCACATTATTCCATAATTATATAACACTAGAGAACATTATATTAACCTAAAATATAGGAAGTGTGTATTCTTTCCTTAAATAAAAGCTACGAAATTACCTAATATGATTTACATATATACGACAATTAATGATTATGAATAATAAAGATTTGATAACAATTGTTGCATCCTTCTTCATTTTTGTTTAAATTTATATTATTAAAAAAAATAAACAATCACATTAACAATATAATAAAAAAATTAGATTTTTTTCTTATATGTTATATTTTGAATTTTTTAAAATTATTTTAAATTACAAAAGTGAGGAAACCTTATATGTTATATAAATTTTCTTAAAACGACTTTAAAATACAAAAATGAGGACACCTTATATGTTATATTTTTCTTATATGTTAGAATTTTCTTATATGTTATATTTTGATTTTTTTAAAACGACTTTAAACTACAAAAATTTAAGTTTTTCTTAAGTATACGACTAAAAACATTAAAATGACATGTATCAATTCGATGGTTGATTTGAAAGCTTTCAAAACCATATGGAAGAGAAAAGTCAAAATAATTTAACTGTGAAAATAATTCTGTTCACTTTTTTCAAGAATGTGTTCGATGGAAAAAATAAGGTTTTTATGTCATTATTTGTTTAATGTCCACTATAGTACATTATATTAACCTAAAATATAAGAAGTATGTATTCTTTCCTTAAATAAAAGCTACAGAATTACCTAATATGATTTACATATATATGACAATTAATGATTATGAATAAAAAAGATTTGATAACAATTTTCGCATCCTTCTTCATTTTTGTTTAATTTTATATTATTAAAAAAAATAAACAATCACATCAATCATATAATAAAAAATTAGATTTTTCTTACATGTTATATTTTGAATTTTTTAAAATGACTTTAAAGTACAAAAATGAGGAAACCTTATATGTTATATATATATTTTTTAAACGACTTTAAAATACAAAAATGAGAACACCTTATATGTTATATTTTTCTTATATGTTAGATTTTTTCTTATATGTTATATTTTGAATTTTTTAAAACGACTTTAAATTACAAATATGTAAGTTTTCCTTAAGTATACGACTAAAAACATTAAAATGACATGTATCAGTTCGATGGTTGATTTGAAAGCTTTCAAAACCATATGTAAGAGAAAAGTCAAAATAATTCAACTGTGAAAACAATACTGTTCATTTTTTCAATAATGTGTTCGAGGGAAAATATAAGGTTTTTATGTCATAATTTGTTTAATGTCTACTAGAGAACATTATATTAACCTAAAATATAAAAAATGTGTATTATTTCCCTAAATAAAAGGTACAAAATTACCTAATTTGATTTACATATATATGACAATTAATGATTATGAATAATAAAGATATGATAACATTTTTTGCATCCTTCTTCATTTTGTTTAATTTTATATTATTAAAAAAATAAAAAATCACCTTAACCATATAATAAAAAAATTAGATTTTTTCTTATATGTTATATTTTGAATTTTTTTAAATGACTTTAAATTACAAAAATGAAGAAACCTTATATGTTATATTTTTTTTAAAACAGCTTTTAAATACAAAAATGAGGACACCTTATATGTTATATTTTTCTTATATGTTAGATATTTTCTAATATGTTATATTTTGGATTTTTTAAAATGACTTTAAATTACAAAAACGTATGTTTTCCTTAAGTATACGAATAACAACATTAAAATGACATGTATCAATTCGATGGTTGATTTGAAAGCTTTCAAAACCATATGGACGATAAAAGTCAAAATAATTCAACTGTGAAAACAATACTGATCACTTTTTTCAAGAATGTGTTCGATGGAAAAAATAAGGTTTTTATGTCATAATTTGTTTAATGTCCAATCCGATCAACCCATGATGTATTAATTATAGTTTTGTTCCATTATTTTTAATAAAAATTGATCTGATCCATCGGAAAGAAATTATATAATAACAACAAAAAAATATTTTATATATATAAATAAAATGATCAAATATATAAAAGAAACTATCGATAATATATACAAATATACTCTTATCCTAGTGGTTAGTATTTTCAACTCGCAACTTACAGACTTTAATCCTTGGTGGTTAGTATTTTCATTTCTTTAATGTTTAGAAACTTTCTTATAGTCATCTTCATTTACCTTATAGTTTGTAGGTTTTAATTTTCATTAAGAGTATAAAAAATATTACTCTCTCTAATTTTTAACGTGAAAGCTTGAATGCAAAAAATCATTTCGAAAATAATAGTATAATAAATGAAATTTTTTTACTTCGTTTAGTATTAATTTATTTTTCTACCGTATCTATAACACTTATTTTCTTAGAATTTTTTTTGATAAAGAATGGTAAAATAAAAAAGTGTTTTCACCTTTATGCCAGAAAACTTTTGCATTTGTTAAATAGTTCCTCCCAACATATCGAACCCGAGGAACGGAAGGCTACAAGCACTTTTTTTACCACTGGATCATCTCGACATTATTTATATTATTTTCTTAAATGTTTATATATTTATTTATTTATTCATTAATTTCTCAATTTTCTTCAAATTTATACTATATGACAATATTAAATGTATTTTCAATTATATTTTGAAAATGTTTATAAACTTTTATTGAATGCAAACTAAACCAACTAACTCTGTTTAAATTTAGTTAAAGTTTTATCAAAACTGAGTTAATCTAACCAAACTAAATCGGAACCTAACCCAAAGTTGAAAGGTAATGCACACTATAACCATAACATATAATCACAGGCATAATCTAATACGGAAAAGAAAGTTCGTTCATTAATTATAGATCACGAATTTTCGGAAATTTAGATGTTATCTACTTCATGCATTGACTTTGACTGGAGGAATAAAAAGAAAATAAGTTACATCCTTAGCATCATTGAAGAATTGACTAACCAACAATTCAGTCCCCATGATCACACAATTAATTCAAGTCACACGGTAATCTCTTTCAATTAATGATTGTACCCTTTGGAACTCGCAACTCCCATTACATTGCACACAATTCCCTGTGGACATTAATTTTTCTTTCCAGAGACTATATATGCCTTCGTCAACACAGTCTCCTTTGTGTACTTTCTTCTAAACTAATCTGCTCTGTTTCTGCTAGTTATTATCTTGAAATGGATCCTAAATTTCTTCAACCACTCGATTCTATGAAAATCGAAAACCAGTATGAAACGGATTCGTTGTTCGACATGCTAGAAAAGTAAGTTCGAAACCCTTGACTCGTTTCTTGCTATACAAGTAACCTCGTTTCTGAGTTTTTTTAATTGGATTTAAATCATTTTTCCCATCTGAAGGTTGCCTCCGCTAGAGTCTCTGTTAGATACCGAGTATCTAAGACCAGATCCAGGGTTGCATTTTGAGTATCAATACAATAGCTTTGAAGATTTCTTCGAGAACATTGAAGTGAATAACAACACAATATCATCTGATATTCTCATGTTAACTCAAGAACCTTACTTCTCAAGTGACTCCTCTTCACCATTGGTTGTCCAAAACAACCACTGTCCAAGTACCAACGAGAGACGTGAAAAGAAAGCCTCAAAGAAGAAGAACACTAGGGCAAAGAGACAGGACAAGTTGGAGTTGTCCGAGATCAGAAAGTACTTTGATAGACCAATAATGAAAGCGGCAAAAGAACTTAACGTTGGTCTTACGGTATTGAAGAAGCGTTGCAGAGAACTTGAAATCTTCCGGTGGCCTCACCGGAAGCTCAAGAGTCTTAACTCTCTCATTAGTAATCTCAAGGTAATAACGTTTGCTTATATGATTTCAATTGCATTTTAGGGTTTAATGCTTTCTTGATATTGAGATTTAATAGTTTTCATATTAAATAAGAACAACATCTAATACGTTTTTGGTGATAGTGTGTTGGAATGGATCAAGAAGTGAAGAATTTGGAGGAACATAGGGTTCTTATAGAGCAAGAACCTGATGCCGAGCTGACTGATGGGACAAAGAAGTTGAGGCAAGCTTGTTTCAAAGCCAAATACAAGAGAAAGAAATCACTTGCCAACGATGGTTACTATTGAATCTGTTTTCGAGTTTAATTTCTCCACAATTCTAATTCATGTTTTCATTTTATTTAGACTGGTGTTTTTTTTTTCTAGTGACCCAATTGGTCAAATCTAGGAAATCTAGAGTTTTTTCGGGTCAGAAGAATATCTAGGGATCATTCTTTTGGTATTTAGAGCCATTTACATGATGAACTAAAACGCGTTTATCAATTATTTTGTTGAATGAAATCAAGTTTGGTGAGTTGAATAAATTACGATCAAATTTAAAAATGAAGTAATATAATGAATGTGTTGAAATTTGTGCTCCTTAATTAAACTGCCATTTCTAAACAACTTTGACAAAGATGTCGAAATACATTTTACCCAAACTGTCCATTATAAACAAAGATATCGAAATACATTTTACCCAAAAAAAGATATAGAAATAAACTTCTTTATAAATATATCAATATATAAAATAAAACTTCATTACACCTTTTTCAGAGGTGATATGCTGCTCTTTCACCGTTGGGTGAAAATTTTACTCTTTTATAAGAAAATGGTTGAATAATATATACAGTAGTATTTTAAAGCAAGAATGTAGCTCTTTTATAATTTTATTGGTCAAGAATTCTTTGCCATTATCCCTACAATTTATTTATTTTTTAATTCAAAATTTTGATAATTCGATCATTTCACATTTTTTCCTTACTGCAAAAAATACATATTCCCCTAATTTTCATTGTGATTTATAATATAAGTTTTTTCATTAGCAGATTGTACATATTATTAAAGTAGTATATATATATAAACAAGAGACGACTAATTAATTAGTAGATCAACTATAAAGTTCGAAGAAATTTAAGAGAAATTCGATTTAAATAGTGGAATAATTAAATCCTTTACAGATTCTCTTGCTTACGCCTCCATGGAATCGCTTGCTTAAACCCTTCGTAAACCCTTTCCTGCATTTTTAAATATCGAATAATTGGGTTACTCGATTACTTCCTCCTCATACCAAAAACAAATCTTTTATAATTATTTATACGATTTTGACAATGAAAGATATTTTTTTGGTCGCAAGAATATAAATTATAATTAAAACTAATCTTTATAGCTGAGCTTACATCAAAACTGAAAAAGGTTATTAATTTTGTGAAAAAGTATGTAACTTTTGAATATTTAATCAGCTGAAAAAAGCAAAACTTACCCAGAACTCTGACTTTGTTGCATGAGAGAGGTTAAAAAGGTTTCCTTTCCTTTTTAGTCTAAAAAGTTTCACTTTTGTGCCGCCGTCGCCGGAGAAGTCACTTCCTCCTCCGGTCCAATCCCTCCGGCAATCACAGCCGCCGTCTCTAAAACGTGGAAAGTCAAATATACCCTCAGAGACATCTTTACATTTCCCGAAACTTCCCCATCTACTCGACCCAAACAATCTCTTCTCCTTCGCCGGCGCCGGTGCCGGAACACCTCTCAGCTTCCTGACTACATACGCCGATCTCGGAAGCGACAGCGAACGTCGACGCAAATCGTACGGACCGTCGAGAACAGTTGTCGGAGAAGGCTCGTTTGCCGCAAACGATTTACAAGACTCCCCGGGCAAAAGCAGTCTCGGAGGAAGGTCCAAGCTTCTCACGACTCCTCTTTTTTCTCCGGTATGTTTCGACCTCGGCGGTTTTCTAACGGAAGAACGAGCCTTTGGCTTTCCCGGAGCTTCTTCCCAAAGAAAAGGAACAGATCCGCCGATGTTAACGGGCGGTGTAGCTAGTCCCGGAGTTTCATATGGCATGTTCATTGGATATGAAAACAGAGGAAGCTTAGGCGTGGAACGGAACCGATCTTGATCTTTAGTGAAACCCATGTTTTGTGTTGTTGTAATGAAACCCAATAATGTTTTTTTTTACGTTATATGAAATGGGTTGGGATTATATAGGTGAAAGAGAAAACCTTTTTTTGGAATTGGATTCATTTGAACATGAAAAAGGAAAAGTTAAGGAGGATGTATAGTGGTAGAGAAGACACGAAGGAGAAGAAAAGAAAAATATATAAATGAACTGAATTTAGGAATAAATAAATGAAACGCTCCTCTCTTGTGCTTCTTCTTGTTCACGAGAGATGGGATGATATTTTTTGTTTGGTTTATTATTGAAAACGACTTGTTAATTAAGTACCTTCACAATCACCAATATGATAATTTTGAAACTAAGAGTATAATTGATGATTAGGTTACACATTTTTTGGGCATTTCATCATAATCACTACACATACTTTGTGTTTAGGCAATGTAGTCTTTTGTAACTTGTAATAAGAGAAAAAACATAGAAGATAATATTGTTGGGTGAGAATTAATAAAGGTAATCCTTGATGGACGTTGACGAGGACGTGTTGATGGACAAACGGTCAATTTGGTTTAGGGATTGAAAAAGTCAAAGGGAGCTCTTTGTTTGTTCAATCACTCTCTCTGTTTGTCGTTGCATCAGTTATGTTTGTGGTGACTTTTGTGAAGAAATGAGTGCTAAGAGCAGTATTAACCAGAGCAGCCCTAATGGGGTGCTTAATCACTTTTTTATTATTAAGTAGAATTTAAGCATTTCATTAAGAAAGTTGTATATATTGATCTTCCAATGCAAGGTGTTTATTATGAGATGTTTAAAAAAATAATTTTTTTTTTTTGATAAAATTTATTTATTACATCAAACATATTAAAAGATAATATTTTAAACATAGATTTAAAAAAAAACATTAAAATAAAGATTAGATCAGTAAAGGAGATTAATTTGAAAAAAACATGTGAACTCATTGGTTGTCTTCATCACCTCCAAATCTATGCCACACATGTTCAACCAAATCACCTTTCAGTTGTTCATGCATTTGTTGATCACGAATTCAAGTTTGAACACCCATCATATTAGCGATATTTGTAGGGATATCTGTAGAATACGTGAGATCGACATGTGAACTTCCATTGTCTTCTCCTTGTTGGAAATCGGAAAGATCAAATTGAGTGTATCCATCTCGTTCGTCTTCTACTATCATATTATGGAGTATGATACATGCCCTCATAATCTTACTAATTTTGACTTTATCCAAAAAAAGTGCTGGATTTTTAACGATGGCAAAGCGAGCTTGCAAGACTCCAAAAGCACGCTCGACATCTTTTCGGACAGCTTCTTGATGTTGAGCAAATAAAACCGCTTTCGGTCCTTGTGGTATTGGAATAGATTGGATAAAAGTTGCCCATTTCGGATAAATACCATCGGTGAGATAGTAAGCCATATGATACTCTCTTCCATTAACCGAGAAGGTAACTTGCGGAGCTTGACCCTTTATTATGTCATCAAAAACAGGGGAGCGATCAAGAACATTGATATCATTTAAGGTACTTGGAGGTCCGAAAAACGCATGCCATATCCAGAGATCATATGAAGCAACTGCCTCTAATACGATTGTTGGTTTGCCCGAACCACGAGAATATTGTCCTTTCCAAGCGGTGGGACAATTCTTCCACTCCCAATGCATACAATCGATGCTTCCTATCATCCCGGGAAATCCACGATACTCTCCTATATCAAGTAGACGTCGAAGATCATCCGGTGTTGGTCTTCGTAGGTATTCATATCCGAACAAATAAATTATTCCCTCCACAAAATTCTCCACACATGACCGAGTTGTCGTTTCACCGAGCCGGAGGTATTCGTCGACCGCATCCGCCGCAGTACCATATGCCAAGACACGGATAGCTGCTGTACACTTTTGGAGTGCTGAGAGGCCAAGCCTTCCAAGACCATCTCTCTTTTGGCGAAAGAAGTCAACTTCGTTCGAAAGTCGATCAACAATGTGTATGAACAATGGCTTGTTCATTCGAAAACGTCGTCGAAAATAATTTTCAGGATACGTTGGCGTTTCACTGAAATAATTATTCCATAAACGTTCATTGCCTTTTTCCATTTTTCTTTCGATATAAAGTCGTTTTTTTCTTTTTCTACCTCGTACATCTTCATCACCACCAATGACAAGTTTTTCAAAGGCTTGATCAAAACGTTGATCAAATATTTCATCAAATCTATCATCAAAAGCTTCATCTAAAAGGTTTTGAGAAGAAGATGAAGCCATATGATTAGTGATTTTGGTTTGTGAGAACCAGATAAAGAGACACTTCGTTTGGTTTGGTGAGAATGAGAGAGGAGATGGTTTGGTGAGAATGAGAGAGGAGATGGTCTTGTGTTTGTATAACAATGAGAAGAGAGGAGATGGTCTTGTGTTTGTTATAACAATGAGAAGCGTGTCTAATTTATACAAGTGAGTTACAAAATAGATAAACAATGAGAAGTGTGTCCGTGACATATGCATACAAACAAGACACTACACATGCCTTAAACACTAGACATTTCACTTTTGCAGGTCCGTGACTTCACAAGAAGCCTCCTCCACTCGTTATTGTCCGTGACTTCACAACTACACAAGAAGCCTCCTCCGTGACTTCACAAGACTGTCCGTGACTTCACAAGACTACAAGACTAGACAAGTCACCTGCAGTAGGACACAAGTTCATTACAGCAATCAGTAAACATTCTATAGAACATTTTACTCATTAAATAGAAACAGAGGCATAGATGATTAAAATCACTAAGAGAACATTTTACTCATTAAATAGAAACAGAGGCATACATGATTTATTTTAATTAAGCAACACAAGCAAGAAAAGCAACACAAGCAAGACAAACAGTGACTTATTTTAATTATACCCTAACTCATTAATGAGTTTCTTCTTCAAAGTTTCTTCATAATCCGCGAGTGGTCCTTCTTTACCAATGAGAGTCTCCAGAAGCTTGATCTTAGACAGCTCCTTCTTTATAGTCAAATCCTCCTTCTTCATAGACCACATTGACTGAAACTCTTCGTAGTCCTTTGCATCACCAATTGGCTTCTTAGAACGAGCTTTTGATGCCTTAACTCCAGGGGGACGAGTTGTTGCTTCATCACCAGAGTCTACATCAATTGCTTTAGAGCTTGCAGAGTGAGAAACGTCCATACTCTTCCTCTTTTTAGAGCTTCCCTCAGCTTTAGCCGTAGACAACTCAGTCCACTTTTGGTCATTACGCAACTCTTTCCAAGCATGCTCAAGCGTGAATTTTTTTTTATAATTGGTGAAGAAGATTTCGTGGGCCAGTTTGAGAACATCAGTTTTATTTTGCCCACTGGTTCTCTCTCTGGTCGCAGCTTCAAAAGCTCCACAAAACTTGCAAACAAGGTCATTTATCTTCTGCCAACGATTCTTACAGTGAGCTGCCTCTCGCTTTTCACACCCAACAAGCTTGGGACTAGCGTTGTAGTACACATCAATTCGCTTCCAGAATGCAATAGACCTCTGTTCATTCCCCACTACTGCATCTTTGCTCGTGTTTAACCACGAGCTGATGAGCACAATGTCGTCAGTTGGAGACCACGTCCTCCTCTCCTTACGGCTGCCTTGAGTCTCTTCACCAATGTTCGAATCGTGCGTGGCTTGACTAGCAAAGAAGGGAAGCTGTGACTCGGGTACATTACCAAAGACCACATTCTGTTGACTGCTAAGCAGGTCAACAAAGTTTGAAGGCTCAGTAAACGGATTAAATTCCATTTCCGAGGTTAAAGAATAGAGAAAAAACAGATAGGAATCTGTTTTAGATAGATGAGAAGGAAGAAGTTTTAAGGAGAGTCTACGAGTTGACATTTATCTAACTCCCATTTATTACAGTTTCACAACCATAATCAACCACAAATTTAGACAATTCAAACTAAAGCAAACAATTTATTATCGGCAATTCAAACCAAAGAAAGTCATTTAACTACAACAAGTTTTAAATAACCTAACTAACAACATCAATGCAAACACACCAAACACATTAACTACCTAACCATAAAGCTTTCAATGGCAGTAAAAGTTTTAAACATTTACCTGTTTTGCGCAGGGGAATACACTCCTCTGGTTGCAGACGATCCTTCCTGTTTTGCTTCAGTGATGGAGCTCAAGACACAGACAGACAAGCAAAAACAAAACAACAATGAGAAACTGAGGTAGAGAGACAAACAAACAGAAACAAATCAAATTTAGGACACTCGATTCAATTCAGATAAAAGCTATTTCAATATAATATAACTCTTAAACAATAAAGACAAGAACCATTCATGAAACAATTGAGAACTCTTAAACAATTAGGACATGAAACCATTCAGTTCATACTATCTCAACTCAGTTACAATATAAACCAAGTCTTTTTTATCAAAAGTTCAATCAAATCATGTTGAAGTTTTACCTGAATCACAGACGCTTCATTGTTGTTGTCTCGTTTGGCCAACCTCCGTCTCTTGGTTCGTCCATCTGAAGAAACAAACACAGAGACATATCATTAGACAGAGACAGAAACAAAAACAGAGACATATCCGTCTGTCTCTTTACCTTTCTTTTTGATTTCGTAGAAGAGATTCATCGCGGATTCGTCGAGGAGAGAGAGAGAGACGAGGAGATATCATCGTAGATTTCGTCCAGGAGGCGTCGAGGAGATCGACATAGACCAGGAGAGATCATCGTCGCGGAGTCGTCGAGGAGACCGAGAGACACGAGGAGACATCAGCGCCGATTGATCAAGGAGCCGTCGGGGAGATCGAGAGACACGAGGCGACATCAGCCGCGATTGATCACTCCGCCATCATGGTGGAGTCGACGGAGAGATTGGTTTCGTCTAGAGAGAAGATGGCGGAGTCGTCGAGAGAGAAACACAAACGACCTGTGTTTCGTGTTTCGTGAGAGAGAGAGAAAGAAATGCGGAGTTCTAAGAGAGTGACACGTGTTGGCAAGCACCGCTGTTTTGTGACCTTAATTAAGCGTCGACGTTTGGTTAATAACAACATTTTCTTTTTTTTTAAAACCAAAAATTACCTAAGCATCTCCCTAACAACTCGCGTTAATGCTGCTCTAAGATTAGGAGAATCATGCGAATCTCCTGCTCCTTCGCCTTCTCTTGCTTTCATCTTCCATGCACATACATATATATTGATGTACATTTACTTTATATATTATATTTATAAACCGCAAGTTATATGTCTGTTGGAATCTATCAAATGATATCTCACTTCTTCAAGTATTTCATTAGGAATTTAGGTCAAATTCAAATAGTAGGCACTATTTCGGTGAACAAAAAAACAGGCACTATTTCAAGAAATTAAACGGCAGTAACTTTTAAGCTACCGTAAACGACATTTAAGTTTTGAAATATATTTTTTTGTTTACAAAACATACGATCTTGTATATTTTTTTTATCACACTTGCATTATTAGTCTCAATAAGCACAAGCAAGAACAAAATACCTTATAAACTAGAGGTTGAACCAATACCACAACTTAAATGATTAATGATCAATATCACACTTGCATTTTAGTTCAAAAAAAAATTATATATCACACTTGCATTTTCACAAGAAAAAAAAGTAGAGACAATACAATAATTTAGACTTTACAAATGATTTTTTTATTTATTTTTACAAATGAATTTACATTGTGTGTTTTACCATAAATTGTATACATTATTTTGTATAAAATAATCTCATGTACTATGTGCTATGAGTTTTGCTTTTCAATATCTAAATTAAAAGACGGATATGTTTATTTTTCTTCTTTAAACCAAATAAAAATTGGTTGGTTTCTTTTCAATAGCTAACTGGTTTGCTTCTTAACAAAGATGACTCAATGAAGGTCAAAACTCATTTGTGTGAATTAAATTTAAGGTCAAATCTTATAGTTTTCACGGAATTTGCGATGCTTACACATTATTATCAAGATTACAAGTCAAATATATACTACAACTATATAATTAATAGGTATAATCATTATATATGTATATGAATATTCTGGAAGTAAAAATGACAGGAGTCTCATGTGTTAATTAGTGGAATATCTTTTTTTTTGCATTTCAAGTTTTATTTGGACACGGGATTATATTTTTAGATCGGGTGTATGTCAAAACTTTTAGTGAAAACAATAAAACAAAGTGGGTTGCGTATAATATAGCTAAAACATTTTAATTAGTTTTTTTAATTAGTTAGTATCAGAAAGTATTTAGTGACATATAAAGAGAATTAGATCACGATGACCAGAGAATAGACTCAGCCCAGAGAGTTGATTATTGTAGTATAAGTGGCAAGTTCTATCCAACGTTGTGCATGACCGAAATTAGTAGTTCTGCTTCGGATTTTCCGTTGTAAACAGAAAAATAATCAGAAGCAAGTCATGTTGATAAATGGTATAAGTTGAGGATAACTGCTCTGTATTAAACATGTTTAGGTTATGAGAATTGAGAGTCCACTCACGTTAGTCAAATGTTACTTTCTTCTCTCAAACTTTTATACAAGGTAATACGAAACAGAACATGGAATTATAGAGATAACCATAAGGAAGACCTTTTTATCTTTTGTCACTTGGGGCCTATTTCATTTTTATCATAAAGCAATTTGGTTGCGTTTACGAAACGTGCAGTGTTCAAATAAATAAAGTCTGGAGAAAATATGTATTGCTATCCGAACCAAAAGTACAACTTTTAAAAGTCATTTTGATTTTTCTTTTGATAAACTAGGATACCTGAACCTAAAGCAAACAATTTTTTTTTTAATTGTAAATTTGGACACAAATATTTATATATATAGTTCTCCTTTGTTATATGTTACCTCAACGTTTATGAGTTCTTAATAAATTTAATTGAAAACAAAACAAAATGATTGACTGTTATCTCAATATTGCTAGAATAAGAGTTCCACTATGGCACCTTATTGGATACAAATGATGCTATTGTTCTTCCGTTGATCAAGGATTTGGATTTTTGAAATGTATTGTGTCGATCTGATCAAAGAGGTTTAATTTCCTTTTAAATGAACGATTTGGAGTTCTATATATCTCCTATATATTAATCATGAAGCATTACAACTGTTTTTGTAGCAATGTGTCATCATTAGAATGATTCTTAGAATCTTCATCAAAATAAATCGGTCCATATAAATATATTATATTTTTATTAAATTAACTATCAAATTGATTAGTAGTGTACAAAAAAATATTCTCAATTCTTTCCTTAAATAAAAACTACGGAATTACCTAACATGATTAACATATATATGACAGTTAATAATTATGAATAATACATATTTGATAGCATTTTTTGTATCCTCTATCTTTTTGTTCAATTTTATATTATTAAAAGAAATTAAACAATCACATTAAGCATATAATAAAATAATTTTGATTTTTTCTTACATGTTATATTTTGAATTTTTTAAAACGACTATAAATTACTAAAATAGTAAAAGTCTCACATTGAAAATTTTGTGATCAATGGTTTAATTTTTTTTGTGCAATCAAGATACAAATTATCATAAATCGTATGAACATGAAGTCTCATTAATAAATATTCATATTATATATATTAATATCATTTATATTAAACTATATATTATATAAAAATATTTTAATTTCAAAATTTTCAATGAAAAATTATTGAGATCTTAGTATTTTAATTTTGAAATTTCTATTGAAAATCTCACATTAAAGTTTTTGTGATTATCAGTTAAAATTTTGTTATAGCAAATATACATATATTAATAAAATCATATGAGTATGAAGTATCAATAGTAAATATTTATATTGAAATATACTATATATATCTATGTCAATGTCACTAAAATTTAATTATATACCATATAAAGTAAATAAAATTATTATTTTTATATATTTACCAAAAACATGATTGTAAACAAACAAAAGATATTGGTTTTGATTTATGTGTTTACTCTAATGTATATACTTTTATGTATACAAATTATTTTTTAATAGGTGTTTTCTAATATGCTATTTGAGCCTGACAATCCCATAAATACACTTCTTCAAATCGAAGTGATTTTTAATTTTGGAAGCACTATATACAGTAAAATCTCTATAAATTAATAATGTTGGGACTGTAGTATTTTATTAATTTATGGAGTTATTAATTTAAAAAAATTTATTTTTACATTTTTTTTTATTTTAAGATATATATTTATCTAAAATTAGAGAAATATTTGATATTATTATATATACATTAATTTTTTTTTGAATTTCGACATTTTAATTGGTTTTATTATACTATTTGGTGTATGTAAAATATGTTTCATAGAATTTAAATACGGTTTTAGATATAATTTTACTAGATATCATTAAAATATATTTTGTGTTAAGAAAATATATAAATAATTCCGTTGTGAATATAAAACAAACATTATAATAGTTGATTCATACTTATATAAAATGTGTATAGATATAAATTATTAATTTATACTTTTAATGGGACCAAATCTTTGCATAGGATTTTCTAAAAAATTATTATCTTATTATTTTATCGATTTGTGTCATATTTTGAACCGGCCCAATTTGGGACTGAAGAAATTTATTAATTTATAGTGTTTATTAATTTATCGAGTATTAATTTATAGAGTTTCTACTGTGTATATATATATATATATTATTTCATTTAGAATAAATAATTTAGTTTTTTTATTCCTTACAATATTTTAATGAAATATTCCAATCACCTCCTTTTGAGTTTGTTTGAAGAATGCGAGATTTGGTCATTCGTCTAATATTTGTTTCTCCCTAATACCCGATCTAGCTATTATAATGAGAGATTTGAACTATTTATTATATGTTTTTTTCTGGTTTATCATTTAATAAATCAAACAGTTCTTATTTTATACATAGTTTACATATAATAGAATGATAAAGTATTATATTTTTTTTATCGATATACTCTTAAGTAACTAAACCTCAAATGCGTAGGTTAATAAAATAAATAATTTGTTTTGTTGTTCTAGAATTAAATGATTTTTAGACCAAACATGTGAATATATACTAGATAGACATTTATATTTCGAGTCTGTACTTATATTATATAGCAGCTTCATATATAATATTTGAACACTAACATGTGAATAGAGTTTGCCGCTGATTTTCTTCAAAAATTTGATTCTTAGATATGTATCTGGAGTGGAATTAATTTTTACAGATGTTCATTTTTTAAATTGACACTTATGTAATTTACCGATTCACATAAGAAGTTAAAAAATAAAAAAAACTCATATCATTGAAATATAAACTAGAACAAAAGCACAATTTTATAGATGTAGAAATGAAATCACTTATGGAGAGTCAAT
The DNA here is from genome assembly GCF_020379485.1 of Brassica napus. Lineage (NCBI taxonomy): Eukaryota > Viridiplantae > Streptophyta > Magnoliopsida > Brassicales > Brassicaceae > Brassica > Brassica napus. The sequence goes on along the minus strand of NC_063452.1, from coordinate 41,516,681 downwards.
AGTAAACAAATCGAGAATAGAAAACCTAATCCCCTTTTGTAATTTTACAATCAATGTTGCGTTTTGGTGATTTGTATCAGCCTCAAAATTAAATTTCCTTTAGTGCATTCGAAGTCTTAAAAATAATTAAAATGAGTTGTAATATGTTAACTCTTCAACAACGATGATACATTTAAGATACCATTTAAGACATTTGTATACGTCATTTTACAATCGATAAATATTGTAGTGTTAAAACCATTTAATAAACATACATTAGTATTAAAAACTCACTTCACGTATGCGCACGGGTTATCATCTAGATTTTTTATAGTATATAGTATTATTGGATTTTTGTTAATCTTTTTTTTTTCGTTAAAGGGTTTGATTTTTGTTAATCTCAAGACTCAAGTACCAAACATTGTTGATAGAATGTTTGAAGCTTTTACAAAATAACAAGAGGGCAAAGCAAAAACAACAGATGCAAATACTTTTCATTATCACTTCCAAAAGTGAATACATCCAATTTAAGCCCCATCCTCTCCTTAGCCCACTCTCTAATCCTTTTAATCTTTCTCTCTTTATAATTTTATCTTGTGCTACTTTTTTTTTTTATATAGTTTGCTTTTCAATTAGCTAACCGATACCAAGCCGAACCGGAGTGAACATCTCTCCTTTTGTTGTAGTAGAACCTACATTTTGAGTAATGCATGATTTAGACAAGTAAGGAACTAAGAGAAACCTTTATTATATGAAGCAAACCATTGCAAGAGATTAAATAATTCATTTCTTTGAAGATTTTTTTTTTTTAATTCATATAACATAGATTTTCTTTAAAAAAAACTCAGTAATAATGATTTTACTATATGATGTAAAGAACATACAAGTTTATCGAAATGGAGAATGTTTCTTCCTACATCTTTACGGAGACTAAAGCTAAAAAACGATTAAAAATAAGTGAATTTCTATATACAAACAAAACCTAAAAGGCTTCTCACTAACCGTAAGAAGAGCTGAAGTGGAATTGTAAAAAAGATTTACATGTAGTGTAGTAGCTACTCATAGTCGTTGAACGCCGTCTTCCCGTCGCTTCAAATGTATCATTCCCTCACGAGCTAGTGTCCCTCCAAGATCACCTATGATTCGAGATATCCTAACCTCAAGCCCTCTCTGCACTTCCTGAAACAGACTTCTAATGCTTTCTGCAAAACGTTCTGGATCAAAGCTGCTACTGGCAGAGGATGATTCAGTAGCGATGAAGCTTACTAGAACCTCTACAAACCCGGAAGTGATCTTGGACTGGATCTCCATTAGTTTCTGTCCTGTTGCCACTATGTATCTTTGCAGCTGAAATGTCTCATCTAAGAAATGCTCTAGTGATGTCTTTCCTGTGTCGTTCACATGCTAAATATAATGAAAAGAATCAGTTAATGTTAACAGAGGCACTAATGTAATTGATATGAGGAAAAATGATTTGCTTACCATTTTTTTGCAGATACCATCAATCTTCTCTTGAAGTGATTGATACCTAGTGACTTGTTTGTTGAGCAGTGTAATGAGCAATAACAAAGCCCTTTTCCCGGTATCACTGCTGCTGATCTTGTCAATCTCTTGGCTCTCTTGTTTGCCGATGTATCTTTCAAGCATCATCAGCTGTTGTCTCAGCCTTTTGATCTTGAACGAGACTCCAAGAGCATGAAGATCCATTCTCCAAGGTGGATTGTTTGTGCTTGATGGCTGGCTCTCACTCTCCTCCTTACCATTTGCTTTTCCATTCTCTGTTAAGAGAGTGTCCTTTTCAGATTCTTCTTCAGCATCAGATTGAGCAGCTTTCAAAGTTAAATGTCTCAGTTCATCAGGAGAATATGATTCCCTTCCTTTCTCCGTCGCATGTTCCTTAGAACCTTCCTTTGGTCCAAATACTCTTTCTTGCACTTGTAGTTCTTCTGCTTTTGTGTTCTTTCTTCTATAACTCGTGTTGTTCTTGTGGGACATGAAGCTTTTTAGCTGTGTCTTGAAATGTTGTTTCCTCATAGCAACAGATTCTTCCACTTTTGTGTTGTTGTGTCTCGACTGTGACATTTCTTGGCTCTGTCCTTCTATACAAGATCTCAACCGGTTTGATTCTAACTCAGAGTTCATCAGATGCAAACACAAAGCTTCAATCTTTTCATGCTCTGGCAAAACCCCTATCTCTATCTCTTGCTTCTTCCCTATCACTCTTATACAAAAATCTTCTTCACCAAAACTCATGTTCTCACGCTTCCTTGCAACTCCATTGGCTCCTTCAAAATGCACCACTCCATTACCAAGTTCACTGAAATCATCATTAGAGTAGGAACCCATGATCTCTGGGACGACATTAGGATCTTTATTCCATTCCACATGTTCATCAATGTGAGTAATGGAACCAACACTGTTGGTTTTAGTAGGCTTACTTGTGGTTTCGAAAGCAAACATGCTTCTTAGTGACCGTCTTGACTTTGAGTTTGATCTCCAACTCTTTGCTTCATCTTCATCTTGCTTTATTTTTGCCTCCATAAGCAATGTATGCATCTCGGCTATATCCAGTTTTGACTTCTTCAACAACACCGCCAATATTCGATCTTTTGCTTCCAAATCTTTTCTCATCTTGACCATTTCTAAAGACAAGTCTTCAATTTCATGTCTTTTAGCATCGATTTGCTTATTCGCACGACTCAGTTCAGCTTCAAGTTGTCTCTGGCTAGAAGCAAGCTCGAGGAATGTCTTCTTTTGCCTCCATAGCTCAGAGGAATGTTCTTTCACATCTCTCTCTTTCATTTCCCTCATATCTTGAACTTCTTTCTCTGACTTGACCAGCTTCTCCTCTACCTCTTGGCGTTTAAGCTTCTCTTCTTCAATTTCTTTATCTTTGGATTGCACTAAACCATCCTTTTCTTTTAGTCTTTCTTGCAACTCAGATAAGCTTGTTCTCTTCCTCTTCTCCATGTTCCTTAGCTCCCTCATCAGAGCTTCAACCTGCAGCCTTAGTCTGTATTTCTCCTTTAACCAGTTCTGTTTTTGAGACGCGATTATGCTAACTACCTTCTCGTTAGCTTTTGCATCTTGGTTTCTCAGTTTCTTCAGCTCTGTAATCTCACTGTTGGCATCCTCTAGCCTCTGAAGAAGATTACCCTTCTCTTCATCAAAGATTCTCCTAATCAGCAAAGCGAATAGCATCATTTTGTTCTTCATCTCACAACACTGTTTCTCATCTCCCATGGACATGGTTGTTGCTCTTTAATAAAAAAACAAAAGAGCAACAACACAAAACCAAGCTCTCTAATCTCTGTAGATATGACTAAATCTGAATCTCAAGATGCATTTTCCTTTTTATCATCCATCTGTCAGGATAAGAAAACAGAAAAAAAAAACTCCTATCAGAGCAACTTTTGATAAAAATGAATGTGAAAATTAGATTCAAAAGCAAAGAATCAGAAGAACATCAAATGCAAGAACCAAAAAGGATTCAAAATGAAACCAAAAGAAAGAAGAACATAACCATAGAAGAAGATGACCGAGATCTTAAGCAAAGGTTGAGTGAAACTGCAAAGTCTTAGCACAAGGAAAAACAGGGAAGAACATGTGGTAAGGCATGTTCTATTGTTGGGGTGGGAGTTACATAAGCTTTTTATTCTTCTTTTTCAGATAGTAATGGCAGAGGAATAAAGTTAGGTAAATAAAATAAAATATCTGACACACATGTAAAAGAAACACTGTCAAAAGAATCATGTAATGTAAGATCATCCTTACAGATAGATAAAGGCAAGAAAAATGTATGCTTCTCCTGGTTTTCTGTTAACACAAGGTCCCTAGATGTGTCCCCACCTGCTCTTTATAATTTTTGTTTTTGACATTTCATTTCAATAACGATTGGTTGGTATGGAAAGCAAAACCAAACTACATATTCATTCGTCTTCAATAGTCACCATTAATAACTGAGATTACTTAACTAGGTTTTTGTAGTAAGATCCATCTCATTAGAAATTATTTCCAAAGGTTCACCCTATTTTTTACTCTAAAATAGAATAACTCTATAACAGAGTTGTGATATATTCCAAAAGTACTTTATTTTAGAATGAAAAAGAGAATGATGAACAAAAAACAACAACTTATTCTATATATAAAATAAACCTATTTTTTATTATATTATAGAGTAAAAAATAGAGTACCATTACACATTTGTGCTCTAAATTCTATTTTAAAATAAAAAATAGAGTGAAGTTAGAAATCCCTGAACCTAAAAAATCGGAGTCTTAACAGTGAAAAACTTTTTAATCTTAAAAGTTACAAAGGGTGCAGAGATAGAAAAGTCTGTTGTATATTTTGTTTATGTAAATACTGTTTCTCAGACATAAATACTCATCACCATCATCAACAAAGCTGGTATGAATTGATGGATGATTTAGAACTAAAAAGACTTTTACACCACAAATGTTTTTAGAGATATCTAAAAGTGGACCAAGTAAATGCAATCATTCCATTTCACTATCAATAATAACACTTTTTAGAGTTTTTGTAATTTACATAAGAAATAAATCCTTAATTTTCCAGCTTTTTCTTATAATGGGCCTTTGTTGACGCATTATTGCAAACACTTGAGAACTATATCATATCATACACAGCACATGTAAAAGAAACCATCAATTTTTTTTTAATGTATCCTAACACTTACTATTTTCATCCCAATGAAATAGTGAAATACAAAGGAATTTCCAGATACAGACATACATCAAAATCCAAATGCATTATTTTCCAAAATGAAATCGAGATTGAGAATCTCCAATAGAGATGTGACAGAGACAAATCAACTAGTTAAGATTGATATTCAGACAGAGAAAGAGATTTAAAGTAGTGTAAGGATTAAGATTGAAGTACCTGTAAATTAAAGTGTTGAATCAGAGAAGAAGGTTTCGTGAGAAAGAAAGGCATTGTTTAGATAGGCTTCTCTCTTGGGATCTTTCTTCGAGAATCAATCAAGCTTTTTCCCCCTTTTGATGAAATCTGTAAAGCTGGGAACTTTGTTTGCTGGAAAAAAAAAGATGGTATCGAATTTGAAGTAAACCATTTTATAGCCAAAAAATAAATAAAAGTAAAACCAAACATATATATATATATATATATATATACATTAATTTTATTGGCCGTCGATGTTTTAGATCGTGCGGCAAGAAACCAATTACTTACGGGTTTACGCTACACCCACTCGCACTAGATATTGGAGGTAGAGGCCCTGTTCGTTTGCTCACAGATGATCCATTTGGATAAAGAGGCAAATCGATGTTCGTTTTGTGCATTATAATGCTACATCCAGATGGATCAACCAGCCGAATTTTTAAAAACTCATCTCAAATTCTCACCCAAATGAAGGTTAGTCTTGATGGTGCATCCGGATGCAGATGCATCTAGTTCAGTCCAAAATGATAAATGACAAAAATGGCCTTTTAAGATTCAAATATTATTTTCAAACCCTAAATTCTATTTTTTTGCATATACATTTTTCTGCTATAACCAAAAAATACATTTTCTCGCAAAAACTGAAAAAACACACTTTCCCGCCAAAACCGCAAGATGCGTTTTTCCGCAAAAAAATGTAAAACACACATTTCCATAAAAAGACATTTTTCGGCCAAACCAGTAAAACCGCACTTTTCGACCAAAACCGAAAAATCGCATTTTCCCGTCAAAACAAAAAAAAAACGTATTTTCCCGCGAAAACCCAAAAAACGCATTTTCCCGCCAAACTCCAAAAAGCATTTTCCGGCCAAAACCGGAAAAATGCATTTTCTCGCCAAAACCGGAAAAATGCATTTTCTCGTCAAAAACGGAAAACACAATTTTCCTGCTAAAACCGGAAAGCAAAATTTTTCCGCCAAAACCGGAAAAACGCATTTTCCCGCCAAAACCGGAAAACAGAATTTTCCCGCCAAAACCGGAAAATGGAATTTTCCCGCCAAAACTGGAAAACAGAATTTTCCCGCCAAAACTGGAAAACACACATTTTCTCGGCAAAACTGGAAAACGCATTTTTTCGCCAAAATCGGAAAAATGTATTTTCCCACCCAAAACCGGAAAAAATGTATTTTCTCGTCGAAACCGCAAAAATGCTTTTCCCGCCAAAATCGCGAAAATGTTTTTTCCACCAAAATCGCGAAATAACTTTTCCCGTCAAAAACATTTTTCCCGCCAAAACCGTAAAGCACAATTTTCCCGTCCAAACCGCAAAACGTATTTTTCCGCCAAACCCACAAAAAACGTATTTTTCCGCCAAAACAACAAAAATGCACTTTTTCGCCAAAAACACATTTTTCCTCAAAAACCGCAAAAATATTTTCTGTCAAAACCGTAAAAATGCTATTTTTTCGCCGAAACGTAAAAAAAGTTATATTTTAATCATTTTATTAACAAGTCCACTGGATGCAGATGAAAGTTAAAAAATGAAAAGCAAACGAACGTAGTTACATTCAGATGATTCATCTGGATGCATGGACAAAATGAAGAAACGAACAACACCTAGATAGAGCATCTGGATAAAATATCTAGATGGACCATGTGGATGCATCTTCTGGATGTACAAACGAACAGGGCCGGAATGTTTACAACTGAGTCGGTTAAAGAATTGTCCACAGATCTAACGGCTGAAACTAACTCTGACTATCGTCATTTGACTTGACGTGGGAAAATCTCATCCGTCCTTTTAAAATAATTAGTTCAGATTATTTTAAGTTGAACCCTAAACAACATTTTTTCTCAGATTTCACCGATCCACTTTCTCGAAGAAACTCGAATCATTTTTTCTCGTATTGTAAGTTTCGTCAGTGATGGGTGGTCTAGCTATGGAGGAGATGCCATTATCGGCGTTGTTCGAGGAAGCAAGGAAGATTCATCTCGGGGCTTCAGAATCCCGCGCCGATCAGGTTGGAAAGCTTCTACCTATTATACGAATTCGATTAGGGTTTTATTTATTTATTGATTATATGTGAAACGGATTCTTCGGAATCAAGAGTTTTACTGAATCGGAGGAGGTTTGTGTGTTAGGATGTTGTGAAGAAAGGATGTGAGATGTTACAGAAATGCGAAGACATGGTTGGGAAGCTGGGGCTCTTCTCTTCTAACGAGACTAAGGAAGATATCAGCACCAACAATCTCAAGTATCTTTTGGTATGATCTTCTATTGTTTCTCTTGTTTGGCTTTATGTTTCTGTGAGAGGACGTGTCTATAGTTGCTTTCTCTAGCTACTAAAGCTCCGATTGTGTAGAGATCATAAGATTTTGTGTGTGTTTGTATCGACATTTTCTTGAAGTGACGAAGGCTGTGATTGTAGGTACCTTTCTATCTTGCGGAGTTGACAGAGAAAATCAAACAGGAGGACCGGATTCCGATTGTCAAGGCTTCGTATGCTAAGTTGAAGGTATGCTTAGTGTCTGCAGCTTGTTGCATCACTTTGATGTTAGTGCTAGTGGGTATTCTTGAACATTGAGTCTTTATTATGTGTGTAGGAGTTCTTTTCCTTCTGTGAGGCAATGGAACTTGTTCCGGAAGAGGAGTTGGAGGCTTCTTCACGAGGAGGTTCTGCTCCACCTGCTGATCGGAGAGCTCTCAAGGTAGATTATTCATCCACCGCCGTTCTTTGTGTTTGCATTCTAATGAGAAGAATATGTTATGTTTTTCGGATTTTCATAATCTTCCATGTTTTATAGATAGCTCGGTTCAAACGTCAGAAGGCTGCAGAGGCGAAGCTCCTTGAGATTAAAGAGAGGAAGGAGCGACGCTGGCGTTCAAAAAGGGCTGCTGCCTTGTCAACTCCGGTTGAATCTGGAGAAGAAGACATTCCAGATGATGACAGCGAAGAAGAAAGAGATGTACGTCCACAGTTTTGTTTTTGTGCTCTGTGTTATTATTATTTTTTTTGGTAAATCAGATTACTGCTAACCTTTTTCTTGAACGTCTTTTCTTTGCAGGCGTGGCTCGCCACAATAAACTTGGCTATTTGCAAGGTTTGTCTAAACATCATTAGTGGAATCCTCTATGGTTTGTCACCAGATGTGGCCTTTATCTGATGGTTAAGCTTCGTTGCAGGCTATTGATCTGTTGGAAATGCTAAAGAGAGAAGAGGAAATGCTCTCTGCAATCAAGGAAAAACAGTTGAAGGTAAGTTTGCTTTCTTTCTTTACATGGTACTATGACTCTTTGATAATCTAAGAAAATGGTGTTATGATGATCAGGATGGAGAGGATGTGTTTTCTCGGGATGCACTTGATGATCGCACAAAGAAGGCTGAAACTTGGCACAAAGATGCTGCTGCGAGGGTACAGTACTCTAGACCGGCGCAACCAATCACTTGTGCTACATTTGCACAAGATGTGTTAGAAGGGAGAGCCTCAGTATCACAGGGTCACGAGCACAAGCACCAACCTCTTATATTCGGTCCAGCAAGCATTGTGAATGGATCTCTTTCTACGGAGAGAGAGAGGATGATAGCCCAAGTTTTCCAACCAAGTCACAGGTAAACACAGAGTCACAACTCATCGCAAATACCTTTAAAAAGGTGCTTAAACTTGGGGGGGCTTTGTAGGATGCCGACGATGAGCATAGAGGATGCTGGGTTAACAGAGATGAATATAATGAATGATTGGCAAGAACAGACCAAAAAAGCCATTGAAGAAGCAACCACCTCATGGCACAATGATAGGCCTCTGAGAAGAAAGGAAGAGGATGAAGAAGATGAAGACGAAGATGAAGAAGCTGTGATGAAAGCTAGGGCTTTCGATGATTGGAAGGACGATAATCCTCGTGGTGCAGGTAACAAGAAACTCACTCCTTGTGGCTGAACATGAGATTGAGAAGATACAACACTTTCTCCCTCCTTCTTTCGTTACTTATTTCCGAATCCTCCTCTTCTTTCAATTATGTCTTGTAATGTAAACCTTAGACTGAGTTAGGTACTGGAGTTACCTTACTTTTGGAATATTTCTGTTTTCTTTTAAATCCGCCGACCATAGAAGCAGTGTAACGTGCGACTGGATCTGAAACCATCTTTCTTCGTCATCTATTATTGTGCGACCCATGTTCAATAATCACAGCACACAAGTTATGGGAGTATACATCAAAAGAGAAAAAAAGAGATATACAATAATACAACACACATGTTGCTTGTGAATGATAACTTTCAAAGTACAATGAACATATCACTAACATGTAAAGCCAGGACTCAACTTACCTAAGTTTCATCCTGGAAACAACACTTTGTTGTGATTTTAAAAAATAACAAAACAAAAAAATGACAAAGGAGAGGGAAAAAAAAGATCAGACTTTTTGATCCAGAAAAACGAATACCTATATGCACTTAGGCTCAGGAGGAAAAAAGAAGAAGAATGAACTGATAGTGATCAAATGCTGAAGCAGCTTGAGAACAAAATGAATATGAAGAAGTACAGACCGAGACTGGTTGATTACTTTACCCATTGACGCATTGGAACCCTTCACAAACCCAAAGCCAGATTCCGAAGAGAAGAGCACAGATGCAGAAATCGAAGATCAACACAAACCACACATGTTTCTTCCACATCTGTTTCGCCTTTTGCCTGTGATGATGATGATCTGTTAACAAACCATTTCTCAGTTCCTTGCGTGACACTCCACCGTTCCCGTTCCCACACAAATCCACCTTCCTCTCCGACGTCTCCTTGATCATGCCAACGTCACCGGAATCTTCCGTATGCAATCTCTTATTCTTCTTCTTCAAGGCCTTCAATTGCTTCCCCAGAAGCGGCATCAGCGACGCTCTCCTCCCTTTAGATGAATCAATGCTAGGGTTACGACTATCCCTGGCCACGCTCCTCGGAGATCCAACCAAATCCATGTCCAGCTCCAAATCCACATCAACACCACCAACGATCTCCGCGAAAACTGGATCCATCTTAGCTTGGAGACAACGAGGAGAAGGATTGGTCAACGTCTCCCCTCCTCTGACCAGATCTTCGACAGCTGATCTCAACCGGTTCAATAACCAGAAGGATTCCGGTTTCTCCATCGCTTCGTCGAGGATCGCGAAATACACGAAGGATTCTTCGTCGATTGAGAATGTGTAGGTCTTCTTGCCAACGGTGTGAGAGAAGATTGAATGGTGCGGAGGCGTGTTCTCGATGCATCGCAAAGCTACGTCTTCGATTCCTGCCTCTTCCTCTGACGCGAACTCGGCGAGGACGACGGTTCCTTTTGCGATGCAAGTATAGGATAATAGGCTTGGATTCGAAATCATCCTCGATGGAATCGCAACAAAAGGATAATTAATGTTGCGAGATATCGATCGAATATGAGAGATTAGATGATTTTGGTTTTCTGCTGATTCTCTCTCTATCAACTGTTTTTGGAGAAAGACGAAGCAGCGACAACGATAGGTTCTGAATAGAATATACAGTGTGACTCACTCATCTCACTTCGTCTTCGTGAAAGTGAAACCACCATTTGATATTTACAAGAACACCCTCAACTTTTCACGGCTCTGTTTCTACGTGGATTGTCACGTGATAAAATTACTTACTATTTTTGGATCGGGTTACTTGACCCTGCTCATATCCGACGATCCAAGAGACTCTTTAAAGGCCGGCCGAAACGAAGCCCATTTCTTGCATGCTACTACTGTTCGCGCGTGATTTTCACTCCGAGATCTTGTAGAGCGCGTGAGAAACGAATACCATCTCGATCAAAAAGATGGATCAACCCGACCCGGGAAATGCGTCTGGCCTGATTCTCTCCGTCACCGAACCGCTGCGATCTTTTCTCGCGTCGGCCTGCGATGATCGTCGTCTCTCCGACGAACTCAGAGATATCGCTTCGGATCTGCGGTCGAGGAACACCGTCCCTTACAAATTGCTGCGCGCTATATGGACCGGATCCGATCCCTCGACCAGACCGGATTTGTTGGGACTTTTCTCCGGCTCCGGTTTCGTATTCACCAGTCCCAAACCCAGGGAAAAGGTATGTGAAGTTCGAATGTTACGTGGAATCCGATTTCGATTGATCTTTCTGGGGATTTCGTATTCCCATCCGTGTTCGATTGTAGAATCAGGCTCATTCATATTAAATTTTAGGGGCCAACAACGCGAATGATTCATGGAACATTTCTAGTTATCATTTGTGAAGATGGGCACGATTGTGTTTTTGCTTGAATCCATTTTTGTTTTGGTTAATGGGAATAATCGAGGCGAGGAAGTAATTCATTATATATATATATATATATATATATATATATCTTCTGCACGTCTTACCATTTCTTTGTGAATTTGATGTTTAATTTGATTTGATTCGTTGCTCCTGGTAGAGTGAAGAACTGAAACTGAGACTGCTTAAGCTGAGGGAAATAGCAGAGAGGAAGGAATACGCTGAGCTTGTTAAAGATATAACACCTAGGAAACAAGTTGAAGAGCCTTTCTCTTCTTACAAAGACCAGCTCGGTTTTGGTAAACCCATTTCACTCCCTTCTCCTTGATAACTTTTCTTTGGAATAGTATTTACACATTACGTCACTGATGAATTTCGTTTTTGATAGGTTTACACGTTGGTCTTACAATGTTCACTGGGTATTTGGTTGGATACGCTTCCTTCAGAGCTTTATTCAACCGCAACCCCGCTCTCGTAATTGTTTTCTTTGTGCTCTCTTTTTCTTTCTTGAAACCTATCATATGGTTAAAGTGTGATTTTTGAATCATTGCGTGTTTCGGGTTTCAGAGTGCTGCTGGTGGGATACTTGGGTTAGTTTTGGCGATGCTTGTGGAAACACTTCTGTTTATAATCAAAACATCTAAAGATGATCAGATTCAGAGCTCTAACTCATCATCATCATCATCCTCATCCTCAAATTCGTCATTCACTCCCACTATTAAGAAGAATCAATAGAACTTTTTGATTTTTGCCTTCTCGTTTCAGTTCTACTGAGAAAGATATTTGTAGAGGTTTAAGCTTCGAATCCACATAGTAACCCAATTTTGGGAAATTTTAGTCCAAAACACACGATTTTAAAGTTGTCAAAATACATATGAAGTTTTTTTTTTATCTTATGAAATTTTATATCTTTTATATGTTTAAACAATTGAAGCAAAGCTTTTGTGAAATTTAGTTGTACTTTCTCAGCTTCACAAAGGGTATCTTTACAAGTCAAAATGGTTCTCTACGGTCTCTGATAATTGCTTAGAAGCGGTCTGTATGGACATATGTACATACACATTCTGGAGGAGACTCTTTGCTCAAAAATGATTATATATACACATTGTAGAGGAGCTCCTCGCTCAGAAATGATAATACGGATCAACAGATATTCTTTTAAGGTGTGCACATTGGTTCTCCAAATGCAAATGCATACGAACTTTTACATTCACATGTCAAGTTATGAATCGTGAATAAAAAAAAGTTTTAATTTTATTTCTTTTATTTATCAAAGAAGCAAATTCATCAGCATAAAAACTAATGGAGTAACATAAGTATAGGTTTAAGAAGAAAGATGTTCAACGAACTCTTTATTCGTCAAGGTCCTCCGAGTATGGCGTTCTCAGTATCTTCTCTGCTCAATGCATAGCTAAACCTTCTTTCCATGTCTCTCTCTAGATTTCCCGGCCCGCTTTTCAAGTACCTGTGTTACAAATCAATCTGCGTAACTCCCAACTTGGTGGATTAAACACACACTCTCAAAGGGAATGTCAATGTCTAGACTTATTTGGTTTGATCAATTGAGTTGCACACGTTCATATTTAGCTTTCCAAATCTCAATTCCAGTAAACGAAAACATTCAAAGCTCGTGCTAAGATATAGCCTAGATCGAACCAACAGCATATTACTGATACTCACAAGCAAGAACCATGGCTTCCACAGTACTAGCACCGAACAAGGATTCAATACATGCACTTGCGAAGTACTAAACTTGACAACATTATCCAGAGTCAGTATCCTCCTCGTCTTTTAAAGACACTACTTTAATGTCAAAACAACACATTCACATTCACATTCACATTCACATTCACATTCACATTCACATTCACATTCACATTCACAGACTATTAAAAAAAAATAGAAATTTTTACGAACTCAATAAGACTCTGTACCTTATGCAGAGATCAGTGACGTCAAGAGATAACTGAGCGTGCCAATCAGGTTTCTGAATCAACCAAACAGCTCTATCGTCTTTGCTCTGGTAAAACCCTAACTTCCTCAGCCACGCCTCGATGCACGGCAAGCTATGCGAATACAGTGGCTTGTTCTTCTCCGGTAGCTTCTTCAGCCACTCGTCCTCCGTATCGGATATCTCCTCCGCTTCCGAAGATTTCGCAGAAACTAGGGTTAGGGTCTTCCTTCGAATTGGGGAAGAAGAAGCGAAACTACGCCATCTGTGCGTAAACGAGGCATTCGAGCTCGAAATGTGAAGGTTTGCTTGTGCACATGGTAATAGAACACCGGATGGTACGAACTTGAACGCAGAGACGCAGTTCATGATAAGAAAATTCACCGAGAAAACTGCTATTTTCCCGGACAATCAATCGAGAAGAATCTGAAAATTTGAAGCAAGTCGATGAACTTGTTCTCGTTCTATCTTTGGGGACGGACGATAGTGTTGTATAGAACTTGCCACGTCAGCAGATTGAATTTTCCCTTTACTGGTGGGCTTAATAAAATTAAGGCCCAACAATTCTGTCAATTTTGGCAACATGATTTTCCCGCCAAAACGATAAACCTCTCTCCTCTCTTCTTCAACCCCAAATCTAAAATCCGATCTCTCTGTTTCAATTTCAATGGCTGGAGATCTGTTATACGCCAAAACGCAGCGTATCATCCTCCTCATAGATCTCAATCCGCTTCTACTCTCACCCGATTCGAATCAATACCTAGCCGTCGTAATCTCCGCTGCCGAGAAGCTCCTCTCGTTTCCTCCTCTCTCCGCTTCTCTCTTCTCTTTCAAGTTCTTCATCTCTTCTTTATCTTCTCTCTTATCCTCCTCGAAGCTCTCTGCACTCTCAATTCCATCTTCCAAACTCTCGTTTGACCTCCCTACCCCTACACTCGTCTCTCTCAGACGCGCCATCGACGCCGTTAAGCGATGCGAACTCCGATCGCCTTCCACGTCAACATCGCCTCGTGGGGTCAATGTCGCGGCGTCTTTGCGACAGATCGTTTACGATTACGCTTGGGAGCCTGTGGTTCGAGGTTTGATTCCTGGATTTACGGATGGTGGAGGAGTCGATGTCGTTAGGTCGAATCTAGTCGTGATGTTTTCCCCAATTTCTAGGGATTTGAAATGGGTTTCTGAGTTTCTTGATGTTAAGAGTAACGATGAGTGTTTGCACGAGTTGAGTTTGTTCAAGTCAAAGTTTGGGGAGGTTTTTGATTGTGTGAACGACTTGTTTGACGATAGAGATATTCACTTGAGCTGGATTGATGTTAGCTTTGGTGAAAGACGCGAACTAGGATTGAAGTCTGAGTTTTTCGATAGTGGAGTTAGAGGATTTGGTTGGGGACATTGCTCTACGGATTCGTTGGTTTATGGTTCTTTAATCGTTCCCTTTGGACTGATATACCCAACACTCGGTGTTTCGCCAATGCTATCTACTAGCCACAAGTTTACTGTTCAGGCCAGTCTCGAGATTGCTGATATTGATGGTAAGCCAATGGAATGCAAGTGCGGCGAGCTAGAGTTTTCTTCTTCTGAAATATCTAGTGGGAAGAGGTGTGATGAGTTCATCAACTTGGGTAGTGCATCTGAGGAACCTTGTTCAGAATCTCTAATTGGAGAGTTCTGCAATGGAGTCACCAAAGTCAGTATTAAAGCCTTGAGGATGTGTGATGATTTTGTCGAACTTGAGGGCTATACTTGTGATTCTTTTGTTGTTCATCAAGTCTCCCAGGAATCAGACAAAAAGCAGGAGCAGGAGAGTGGATTCTGGGCTGATCGGGTTCTTCAGATACTAGAGAAGGAGACGGGTGAGAAAGTAGCGAAGAAGTCATCGCCCATTTGGCAGATCTTATTAAGTTATCTCTACAGGGAAGGTTACTCAGCTTTGGTATCTCTTACGAATAGAAAAGGTGGTTCTCGGACAGGAATCCTCAAGCCCTTCACTTTCTCCTCGGCTTTAATCTGTGTTTTTGACAGTGAAGTCTCTCCTCAAACTGTGGATCATGAAGATAGCAGTAAGAAAGTTAGTTGTAGCGAAAATAAAAGAAAACCAAGCAAAAAGATTCTGAATTCATTTCATGACATTTGCTGGGAGGAGTTCTGCAGATCAGTGAAAGGTTATGGTCAAATAGATATAGAGGATGCATATTTTTCCAAGTTAAGCAACTCGAAGAAATTTAAGTTTCTGAAATGTTGGATGAAACAGACTAGGAAACCCAGAGGTTGCAGTTTGTCGATGGGTAGTAATTGCGATGCACAGGAGGATGTGCAAGCAGATCCAGATGACAAAAATCATAACTCATCCGAAGGGATAGAAAAGACTACCTCCTTACCTGTATCTGAGGAGGACATTGCTTTAAGTGGAAATCGTATATCCGTAAGGCAGGAGAATGATATATCTGTTATAGCATCAGAGTCATCGGATATTTTCTTTGCTAGTCTTCCTAGTAAAATTAAGCAAGGGATCGAGTCTGAGGAAATAGACTTGGCAGCTCTGGCCGAGCGCCTGGTCAAGTCCTGTCTCCTCCATTCTTCCCAAAGACTTGAGAAGGATTTTAGCTGTGAGAGTGGAAGCCTCTTGTTGGTGACTGAGGAGCTAACCAAGATGTTACTGAAAGAACCGAAAGATTTAGTTGCCAAGTTTAAGAAGAAACATTTATCATCCACGGCAAGCGAGCAAAAGTCTGATGAAGCTTCACCCAGTAGCATCATTAGAGAGTATCCTTTTTGCTTTGTTTGGTTATACTACGCACTAATTCTTATGCTTTAATCTTGTGCCATTTACTGATGCTTTCTTTATGTTATCTATTCTGTTGGCACTATTGTTTTGTTTTCTTTGATTTGCTATAAGATACGAGCTGCAGATTCTATTCCGAATGGAGATTTTAAAATCAGAGATAGGTTTGGGAAGTGAGGAGTCTGTGACTCAGAAGTTTGCAAAACAGATTTGCATGCTTCTTGAGGCCATCCAGTGCAAGTTAGACGGTGGATTCTTTAGTGATTGGAGCCTTGATAAGTATGTGGACAAAATTATTAAAGATAGGTATGTACAATCCCATTCTCAGAAAGTATAGAAGTTTTTGAATGTTTATTTATGCTAATGCCATTGACTTGCCCTTCTCAGGTATCAACATATTCTTGGAGAAGCTGTCAGCATAATTTATACAGAGATGGATCTGCTTATGTTCAGTGACGAGGATCTTGAAGATAGTTTCATGAACAATGAAGACAGTAGTCAATCAGGGAGAGATAACATTCATAGCAATATCAAGAGTCATCATCGTGGCCAGAGACGTAAAGATGTTCCCGGTTCGAGTAAGAAGAACTATTTGAAGAAAGAGACCAGGGAGTGCAGAGAAGCTAAGAAAGTGGTTGAAGCACAAGAAAGGAGGGAGAGGGCAAGAAGATTCTCGAGTTTCACAAGTTGGATGCCTGATCTTTGTAGAGTTTGGGCACCGAAACAAGCGAAGAACTCTAGAGACAAAGCGGATCAGCAAAAGAGAATGGCCAAAAGGAAGAAAGAAGAAAGGTCAGTGGAATATGACAGAGTCTGTGAGACACCAGTGACGACAACAGATAACAAACGAACACGAACTGATGAGAAAGATGAACACGAGGGTGGGTCTTTGCCTCGTAGTTCAGTACCAAAGGCTTTGTTTCAAGATGATTCTTAGGTAAACTCTTTCCCCTTTGTAATCTTAAAGACTTTAAACTGGAAGTAAGGACTACATTGAAGTTCCACTGATAATGAAATGGAAGCTTGAATTAAAAGGGGAAATGGGAATATGGAATGATGATCATTAAGAAATGGGATTGAGCAGAGTTGTTGTATATGTTAGAAATTTGTGTAGTAAACAGGACCAAATAATCCAAATCTGTAATATAGATAGAATCATTGTAATTGAATTAAAGAAATCTTGTCAATGTAGTAGACTGTTGTTAGCAGAAGTTTGCATAATTTGTGTTTCTATATTTTTTCTTAACAAAATAATTTTGAGATTAAAAAGCTTCTGATAGACCTTGATTTTCAGTCATAGAAGATGGAGCTAGAATACTTTGATTTTTTTTTATATTAAATCTCCAGTTAATCGTATTAATTGATTTAAATTGCCAAGACCAGAAGTTTGCATATCAAGAATTTTACATGGCAAATTTCCATCCCAAAAACCGTTTGCCTATTTTTAATTTCATCCTTATACTTATTTTGTCTTCATTTTCGGGAAAATTGACTTTTTAACCCTGAACTTTCAAAAATAAGCCAAAAAATCTTGAACTCTGAAATAGGCCATTTAAATTATGAACTCTTAGTCAAACGCAAAAAAACCATAAACTATCGTTGACCAAGCCTTTTAACTCCATAATTAACCATCCGTTAATTAATAGCTACCAGACGTTAAGTGTTTAAATTTCGTCGTTTTGACAAAGCCCTTTTGAGTGTTTATGAGTTTATTTCTATATGAACTTGGGCTTCTTCCTCAGCATTTCCCCCTCATAATTTGTTTGGTGTTTATCAGGTGGTCTATTTCCGATTCGGGTGTATGTTATTTTGTTCTTCTTCCACTGCGCTCAACAATATTCAATTGATTTTCATTGTCTGTATGATAGTGTGTATGTGTGTGTTCCATGGATATGTTCCACGGTTCATGATGCTAGAGAAAGATATGAAGAAGTAGATGAGTTAGAGAGATGTTTGAGATTGAGCTCTGTGTTTTGTGAAGAGAGAAATAGATGAAAAATTAGAGATTTGAGGGAGATGAATTAGGGATTTTTGGGTCTAGAGTAGGGTTATTTCGTTTTGTCAAAATGACAACGGTTAGACATTTAACGTCTGTTAGCTATTAATTAACGGCTGATTAATTATGGAGTTAAATGGGCTTGGTCAACGATAGTTCATGTTTTTTTCGTGTTTGACTAAGAGTTCATGATTTAAATGACGTATTTTGGAGTTCATGGTTTTTTTTGGCTTATTTTTTAAAGTTTAGGATTAAAAAGTCAATTTTCCCCTAATTTTCTGATCTTTAATAGTCCTTACACACTTGGTTGCATCTTCAAATTTACAATAAAACAATATAGGTTTGTATTTAGACGTTTCTAAAACATTTATTACTCATCTAAATTAAAATCTTCCCATAAATGTCTGCCAGAAACACAATCATGGTAAAGCAAACTGAATAAGAAACAGTAAACAGAAAGTTTTAGAGTACACAATACAAGGACGTGCAAAGAAAATTAACCGCAAACCAGTTTCACAGAAAAATTAAAAGAACACTCTGACCAGGTGAAACATTGAGACGCCTTAAGAGGCTTTTACACCTTGCGGACTTGAATGTTATGAGTCGATTGAGATCTCCAGATTGGTTGTGACCCGCTCTGCACAATCGCTATTTCCTCTCCCTTCTTCACCATTCCTTGTTTCTGTTTATCCACAGGTTACCAAACTTTTATACCCACAACCACACAACGTCTACCGAGTTTAATCTAGTTATTTAACACTGAGTTTCTTTCTAAGGGACTCTTTTGAATTTACCAGTAGTGTAGCCAAAGCATTAGCGAAAGTCTCTTCTGCATCATCTGAGAACTCCATATATATGGGACATACACCTTGATACAACGCTAATCTTTGCTGTATTTTTTTCCTGCGGAAGCAAAAACCTCTCTAACCATGAGTTCTTAAATTTACCAGATGCCACAGTCATTTGATCTGGAAGAATAAACATGGAATACTCACTCGTTCGTGAAAGCATAGATAGTGCCGGAAGGGCGATAGTGACTTAGTAGTATGGCCATGAAACCACTTCTTGTGAAGACAACAGTTGAAGTTCCAAGTGTGTTTGACATCATGGTTGCATGGTATGCAAACATCTCACTCATATGGTTCTGTTAACATTTTTCTTGTGAGTAAAGCAAGACTCACCCCTAGATATAAATACTCAAATGGTGCGGCTTACCTTAAAGGCTTGGCCAAGATTAGCTGGCATTTCACTACTAGTAGTAATGGTGGCTTCTGTTCGCAGTGCAACAGTGTGCATCACTCCAGCAGCTTTCAACGGGAATCTAGTACCAAGCAAAGTTCAGTTTCGTGTATATAATAAACCTTCAATACTTACCAAAAAGAATCAGCAGCTTACTTTCCGTGGGCAGTTTCTCCTGAAAGCATGACTGCATCAGCACCTTCTCTAACAGCAATAGCAATGTCAGAAACCTCCGCCCGGGTTGGAGTTGGATGAACTATCATACTCTCAAGCATGTTAGTCGCAACGATAACAGCTTTTCCCATGCTACGGCATAGGTTAATGATCTTTCCCTGTAATACCAACACCATAATTTTTAAACGCAAGAAAAAGTTTGTCCGTTTTCTGGTTTATCTGAAATGAGAAGCAAGAGCTAACCTGAAGAATGGGTACTTCTTCAATAGGAAGCTCTGCACCAAGATCACCTCTTGCAACCATTGCCTGTGGAAGAAGAAGAACACAAATCCCATTAAGCAGCACATTCTATATATTCAGTTTCATATTACAATCTCTAATCTGTTGTTGTTAAAAGAGGAAGAACAAACAAGGTTGATGCGAAAGATTACCCCATCTGATGCGGTGATAATGGAATTCAAGTTAGGGATGGAGTCTGCGCTCTCAATTTTTACTATCACGTGAATATCAGCACCACAACCTGCCAAATATTTGTAACCAAAAAGATCAAAAAAAAAAAAAAGAGAAGTATCATAGGCAAAGTATTCAGTTAAGACATGATCAGTACCTTTAAGGTAATTCTTGAGTTCATGTACCACTTGTGCATCTTTGACAAAAGAAACTGCATAAAAGTCAACTTTGTTCTCCACTCCGAACTTAATATCCTCCCAATCCTTCTCTGAAGTTGAAAATAATTACAACAAAGGAAGCATCAGAGTAACATCATTCATACTTAAATAAGAGGGTGTGACAGAAGGTCGAACCAGTGATTGAAGGTAAGGTTGCACTCTTCCCTCGGACATTCAAGTGTCTCCTTGACTTAAGTTCTCCACCATCAACAACTTCACATTTGACAGAGTCTTTAGTCTTAGACTTCACCGTAAACGACATCATACCACCTATAAAACAGCGGAACAAAACCCATCATTAAAAATAACTGAAACAAAGCAATATTCATTTTCACCAACCAAGTAATGAGATGAACATACCATCAACAAGGAGCATGTCTCCCGCTTCAACATCGTTGACAAAATCATCATAGTTAACACTCACACAAGTTGGTGTGCTGACTCCTCTCTCAATTGTAAAAGTAAACTCTTGACCGGGGTCTAACATAATCGGTTGTGGTAAATCTCCACTCCTAACTTCTGGACCCTAATAACACATAAAAAGAACCTGTCAAAGTAAACAGAGAAATGACTGCAAAGACAAAACTCTTGAAACAAAAGAAAAAAAAACGAACCTTGGTATCAAGCATGATAGCAATAGTGTTGTCCTTAGACTGTGCGTTGTACTCTTTCACCAAATCAATAACCTTCTTATGAGAAGCATGATCCCCATGAGACATGTTCATCCGTGCAACATTCATCCCTGCTTCCGCCAGTTTCCATATCATTTCTCTTGTGTTTGTTGAAGGACCAACTGTGCAGACAATCTTTGTCTTCCTCCTCGCTGTCGGCTTGGACCAGATCCCTACAGATGTGTCACTGAACTTCTGCATTTCCATCAACCGCTCAAATTGCTCCTCCCTCTAAAAATCCACAAAAATACAAGAAAAAGAGATCAACTTTATAGATTGAAACTTCTCATTAAACCCTAAAACATAGATTATATAAGGTTACATACGTTAGGCACGTCTTCGGGAGACACTGGAACCACTTCAGTCTCCACACGAGCGGAGGATCTCACACTAGTATCAACCACTCTTCTGCTTTTCAGAGAGACTCTTCCGCTCCTCTTCGCTTCGTTTCCCAGAACCTTCACCGCGAAACTTGCCGGCTTCAAGAACTTGTCGGATCTCGTAGACAGAGATCCACCGTTGGGGGCCAACATTGAGCCTTGAATCGACCTAGTAGCAACCACCTGAGCCATTACCGAAGGATCAAGGAACTCTAAGACGTTGCAGGAGAAGGAAGGAGGGAGAGAGGTCGAAAAGCTTAGATTTATCGGCGGAACTTACAAAGTGGAAAAGCTTAGAGAGTGTCGGAAGAGTGACAAATCATATAAAGTAGGTTTGAAAAATCAAACAAGGAAACGACACGAACGGATTTAAAACGACGACGTACTGGTTCGATTACATTTCGGCCGTTTAAGTCCATGGGCTTATATTTGTAGCCCATTAACTTTCATACAGCCCGTTCAAACATGTGGGCTTCGGTGTGTTGATGATAGGAAAATGGCGGGAAAATGTGTGAAACAATACGCGCCACCACAAGAGCCCTAAATCACTGAGACTAGTCAGAAGCTGCTCGGTGTTTGTGTGTTCGCTATAGTCTCTGGTTGATTCCATAGAGCGATTTGATTTCTGTCGGGAGAAAATGGATACGGAGGAGAGAACCTCTACCAAAACGAAGAAGAAGATGGATCTGGAGGGTTTATCAGTCATCTGCAGCGATCTCGGCGAACCCGAGGAAGACGGAGAGGGAAGAAGAATCGGGTACTCCAAAAGCGACTACTGTCTCGGTAACCCACTCTTACTTTTCTTTCCTCGCCAATGAATCTGATTTGAGCTCTATGAGTTTTAATTTTGAATAATGTTCTACTGGCGCTAGATAATCTGAAAGACTTGCTGAGGTTTCTGCGACGGGACGATCCTCAGAGCAGGGACGTTTTCAAGCAGGTCTGTGCGTGGAATATAGTCTCCAAAGATTTGATTCCGATCATAGAGCATTACCAAGACGAACATAGCTTAGTTCTAAACGCAGGTACTGTTCTTCTTCTGCTTCGTTTTGATTTAATTTTCTTAAATGGTTATTGTAATTTGATTGTTCAGTTAAGGTGTTGGTGTTTCTCACAATGCCGGTAGAGTCTGATTCAGATGATGTTCCTCAGCAAATTGAGTATCTATGGGGTTTGAAGTCTGCCTTTACTGTAAGCAACAACATCGTTGCAGTGGTTGTGTCTTTGTTAGAAACTCCTTTAGAGAACTTAGAATTGTAAGTGTTCTTGTTACTAATCCAACTTATTGCGTTGACTACTTGCTGTGTGGTGCTCATCTTTATGCTCTTCCAGAGACGATTTCAACGAGGAAGATTGGAAATTGGTTCAGCTTGTGCTCACTCTGTTCAGGAATCTACTGGCTATCCATGATATTTCGCCGCTTCAGAAGGCTGGAGAATCCACTTGTTACTTTTTGTCGCTAAGGGATCAGTTTCTTGAGCTCCTGTCCCGTGAGAACGTCATGGATATATTTATTGTACTCACTCAGACTATCGAGTGCAACAACTTGTTGAGACATGACAACCTGCTTCTGTTGGAGATCTATCACTATATTCTCTTGGGTCAAGATATGGAGCTCATTGCACTGGCTCCTGAGAAGGTCGGTCTTTCAACTGGATCTATATGGTTCCCAGGATTGAAACGAGTTTCTTTTGGTATTGATGCTGTCGTCGATCATTTTGTTTTGACAGTTGGATCAAGGGAAAAAGGCTGCTGTGGAAAGTTTGAAGAAGTTAATGGAGGCGGAGGAAGCCAAAAGAAAGCTTGCAAGACTCAACAATGCAAATCAGCGTCATTCACAATTTGGTGGGACATTCACCCGAGTTACCATGGTATTGTTCCTCGCGATGGTTCTTAAAAGTTTGCTGTAAGTTGTGTGTTATCTGAATAATATTTTTTTTTTGGTAGGGTGGTACTAAAGCTGTACTGACGGGAATACCTTCTAATGAGGAAAGCACATTACTAAAGCCTCACATAAGTGGTGGAGCCAGAGAGAAGATTGTCTGGGAACATGGATCAATTCCCGTGACAAATGACAATGTTTTGAAGTTGCTGCATGATTTCATCAACCAGTTTATGTCAGGAGGATATAATGGTATGTGACACAATAGAGAAACAACCTTTGTGTTTATACTTGGTTTTAAGTACCTTCATACTGATGCCAGTGTACCATCTCTTAGTTTTGATGCAGTCGGTATGTGAAGATATAGAAAAGGAGCATCCTTCCGTTCAGAATAGCGACATCGTTACATTCTTCCAGGTTGCTCAGGCAGTCACTTCTTTTCAGTTTCACAAGTCTCTGGCTTCCACTGTGAGTAATTGAACTACGTTGGTTTTGTCTCACTTTGATTTGTCTAAGTTTTCCGCATTTAATTTTCCCTGATAGTTGTTTATAAAATGCTTATTATCTTTTTCAGCCAGCAAGGGATACCGAAGAAACTCCTGAACTTTTTACCAATCAGAATACCGGAGGAAACTTTTCTAAGAGTGACATTTGCGCGCCGATTGCAGCAACAATCAATGACAGAATGTTTTCGCTTGTCATTTCAAAATGGCGCACTGCATTTGATGGTCTGAAGGAAACTAAAGATTTTAAGTTTCTATCTGCAGCAGGCTCTCTAGTAAAAATTATGGTATGAAAATATGCATGATCTCTTTCTGGTTAAAACCATAATGTTGCTTCTGGATGTCTATTTATTTTCCTAAACGGTTTCTGTAGCTCAATGTTTTTGTAGATATATGCATATGTATGAGCGGTTTACCAATAGGAGACGTTAAAAGTTATTGTTGACTTTTTCTGCATTTTATTCAGCAATTAGCAGCAGAGACTCATGTTCTTCATTGTTTACTTGTCTTTTTTGCAGCTTTGCTTGTTAGATCTGGTTATTAAATTGCGACCTGAAGACTCTAGAGAAGCTTTTACTGTTCGCATCTTGCTTTATAAGTTGTTTTACGACCAAACTGATCAAGGGATGTGTCAGTTCATCCTGAATCTGGTGAGAAGTTTTGACACGCACAAGCAACCTAAAAGGTTTGGCCTCAGCTTCTGTTTCTTCTTATTCCAGAATCTTGAGGGCATGCTTTATCTTGCACCATCAGTGATTTGTCAATTCTTGTAGTGTGATTTATACAATCGGTGAATCTGGGAACATATACATCTTCGTGACAGCATGCATGCTTTCTTGTTTGACTTGTTAAATGTTTTGATAGAAAAGTTCATTTTTATATTTTGCCTTGTGTGATGGTCCCTGACGATTACCTAACTTGTAAAATTAACTTGCTTGACATCACCGTTGTTTTTTTGCCAGTGAACTTGGAGATCTGGTGGAAAGCATCCATATAATAGTAGGCCTTATGGAAAACCTTCAAGGGCGTGGAACTTTGAGGGTATGTTACTGATTGGATATAGAACTCTGATTAGATGATATACAAAGCTTAATTACAAGGTGTATTTATGCAAAGTTTCAACCAAATGTCTGTTTTTAATGCCCCAGGTTTCTAAAAAATCAAGAAAGGCAAGAAAGAAGAAACCCATGGGAAATAAGGAGGCCACATTGCATGAACCGTCTGAAAATCATCCAAGTACATCAAACCAAGATAGCACCGCCAAAACCATACCGGTAGTTGATTCTACAGTTCCTATTGAGGATGGACCTCCCAACAATCCAGGGGATTCAAACCTAGGGACTGAAGCTGATGAAACTCCACAAACGCACGGCCCTAAATCAAATCATGTGGTCGATGATATGTCTTGCGGTACTGACGATTCTTCTGATGGAGAAGACCAAACTGCAACAGATGAAGTCGATTTTAAGGTTTCCACATTTATTTCTGCTTTTGCAAACAACAGCATCATTCAAAACATATGCTGGTTGCTTAAGTTTTACAGAAGCAACACAAAACAGACGAATCACCACGTAATAAGCATTTTGCGGAGGATTACAGAAGACCTGGAACTGTCTCCCATGTTGTATCAGGTTAGTGTATTAAATCACACCCCAAATTGTAAGTTTCTTTTTATTACTTTGCAGCTTCCTCACTGTTTTATTGTGTTATTTTTTTCAGCTGTCACTGCTTATAACGTTCCATAAGATCCTTGATGAGCAGAAAGCTTGTCCTAGTAAAGACTATGAAAACATAGTTACCTTCCTGACAGATCTGGTTAGAAATATGTTGAAGAAAATGAAGTCACAGCCTCTTCTTTTTGTGGAAATTCTCTTCCCAAAGAGTCGCAAAGAATGCCATTACATAAATGCCGAATATATGTTGCATGAACTTGGCCATCTAAGAAAACAAATGGGAAATCAAGAAAAGGCCTCAGGAACTCAAGAAAATGTTTCGTCATCGGACAAAGGGTGGGCCCGCAGAAACATAGCAGATGCTCTTGGGGATGATGAAGCTGACGTTGTGATATCTTATGATCAAGGGTTTCAAAAGTAAGAAAACTTCCCCTTGGGATACTACTTTATATACCTCTTGTTAGCTGAAGAAACTGTTCATTTCTATTTGTCAAAGTTTGCGATTTTTGCTTGCTGCAGTGAGGACGATCACATTGTCGAAAATGAATCTGCAGGACCATCTAAAAGAAAGAGAAGACTTGTTCTTGATGCTGACATGGAGACAAAAATTAGAGATCTATACGAAAGGTATGTTTTGTTCGATGTGTAGAGTTAGTTACTGAAGCAAATAACACAAATCACTGTGTGGAGTTTCTGCTATTTCGCGCTTTGAAATATAAGTATTGATCCATGGGATTTCATAAGGGGACTGGAAGTAGTAAAACTCAAAATTTTACATGTGAGCCATGGTAGTTCAGAGTTTATTCAATTGGTTGATTAAAATAAAAGTCTTTGCAGGTTCAAAGATGATAAAGATTGCAGCAGGCTTATTGCCGAAACTTTGGATCCTGATGGTGGAATATCTGCTGCGCAAGTAACCAACAAGCTTAAACAGCTAGGTCTAGAAACAAGGAAAAGACTTCGGCGTGGTACGAACTCTATGGAAGCAAGTAAAGGCAGTAATGGAAATGATGATCCAGATCACGTAGAGGCAGCATCAGATCAGAAACCTTCGTGAGTATCTCCTAAAAGTTAACAGAATTTCCAAACCCTAATACATTATTTTTCTCTTTAATGACTTTTATCTTCTGTTTTTGAAACAGAGACAGCAGAAAAAGAGTGAGTTCCTTTAGCAAAGAACAAGAAACACTTATTAAGGAATTATACGAGAAGTGAGTGGTCAAACTTCGCCTCCTCTGCATAAACTCTCTATGTGCAACAGGTTTATTGACTCCTTTTTTTTCCCAAATATTTGTCTATGTGCAGATTTAAGAACGAAAGGCGCTGCTGTTATTTAATTGCCAATGAATTGGGGTCTGAGAACACATATACCACTGGCCAAGTTTCACGTAAATTAAAGCAACTTGGGCTGCGTCTCCCTCGTGGTAAGAAGTCAGAAGC
The DNA here is from genome assembly GCF_020379485.1 of Brassica napus. Taxonomy (NCBI): domain Eukaryota; kingdom Viridiplantae; phylum Streptophyta; class Magnoliopsida; order Brassicales; family Brassicaceae; genus Brassica; species Brassica napus. The sequence continues at coordinate 41,490,158 of NC_063452.1, read as the reverse complement.
TGGCATGAAGCTGCAAGATGACCATGATGACTCTTCAGCTGATGAATCCGATAACGAAACCTTACTAGCATTCAAGAAAAGGTAACTATATGTTATAACAAGATGACTCTCATGAAGATTGAACTTGGGTCTTTTGAACGATGCAAATTAACACTTGTGAGTTGTCTTTTGTAGGAAGAGCATGACAAGACGAAAACTTGAGAAGCACACAAGACCAAGCAATGAGATTTCTCCAGAAGGTTCTGAAGACAAAACAGAGAGGTAACAGTACCCACTTGTTTTGTCTGTTATCTGGTTTATTGACAAAATTAACGTCTGAGATTGATTGATCTCGAGAGATGTCTCATAATTAAACTCGAGTCTTTTTGTGAATAGGAATGAAACAAGTCCAGATGTGATTGCCACTAGCAAAGAAGAGGACAGTGGTCACGACTATATCACCGGGAAAAGTAGAGAATCAGATACATATGTTCACATCAGCGAGAATGGTCCATCTGCTTCATCTCCAGAAGATCAAAATCTTTTTTCAGATCATGAGCTGGAGGATGATGAGTTAGCAGATTCCGGTGATGACTCTGAAGCTGGTGGTGCTTCACTGACTCAAAGTCCGCTTAGCAGAAGGAAATTGAAGATGGTACTTGATCTGGACGACGAGGATGATTGAAGATGACAAGGCTCATCCATATCCTTGTTATTTTGATCGACTCCATCTCAAAAATACGAGAGAGAGAGAGAGGAGGGGGACAATTTCCATTTTGTTTACGGAATATTTCAAAGCCATGTATATGCTATACATGATCACCTTATTATTAAAAGAGAAGCATTTTAAAAAAAGCCTTGATTTTATGTATCATTAACAAGTTTGTAGTTATGTTTATGTGTCAACACCAAGACATTTCACACTACATTTTAAACAGCCTTTTATTTATTAGAAAAATTACAACATATGCCATCATCCATCTATTCAATATATCATTTATCAAAATATATTAGTTTAAATGTATTCCCATATTAGATTCCTAACTGGTAATACATATAGAAACCAACTAATAAATCGTGTATGAAATTTCTCATTTTTTAAATAACATGTGTGTAAGTTTCGTTTGCAAAATGCAATAATTTTGTAAGTATAAAATTACACAAATTATATAAGTTTCATTTTTTGCATTTTATTCACTGTTTTCCTGTAAAAAACATTTTGTATATATATTTCATCCCGAGCATGTCTCGGGTCACTACCTAATTTTTATTATTAGGGACACGAGCATTCTTCTACTTTGGCAAGAAAAGATCTTATGGATTTCTCTTGATTTGAAAGTATGATGTGATCCCTGTCGAAAGCTATTAGAACATAACAATGACACGAGATTTTCTTTGAGTGGTTATGTCTACCTCTTCTTCTTGTTTTCAGTACTTTAAATAGGAAAACTTGCAAGAACTAATTTGAGATGATGGATCCCTTAATAGTAAGGACATGAAAGAACATCTTTATTGGTGGGATGAAGAGAGAGGGAGAAAGAGTCCCTTGTCTTGCTTTTTTTTTTTTTTTTTGGTCATTGAAGAGTAAGGGACAGCCTTTAATTAAGGGCTTTTCCCTTCTCTTTCTTCCTCGGTTCCCACCCTTTCTCCTAAAGGATGCCTTAAGGGACTGCCAATACAGATGCCCTGAAAGAACATGAGTTACTATGTCCTTTCTAGGAAACAAAGCATGACTCGACTCATTTCTCGAAATAACGATAGATAAAAGCGGATCAAATGCTAGCATGGGACCACATGGACTCCAAAAAATCTAATATGAATTCATTGTTTTATGATATTTTTTTTTAATTATAGGAAAACTTGCAAGAACTAATTTGAGATGATGGATCCCTTAATAGTAAGGACATGAAAGAACATGAGTTACTATGTCCTTTCTAGGAAACAAAGCATGACTCGACTCATTTCTCGAAATAACGATAGATAAAAGCGGATCAAATGCTAGCATGGGACCACATGGACTCCAAAAAATCTAATATGAATTCATTGTTTTATGATATTTTTTTTTAATTAAATCTAATACAAAAATTGGTAAAATGTTTTTTATACTTAACATTTTTAACTTATTTATCAACCCAACCACCTAAATTCGGATCCAAAGCCATATACCCAAAATCCGGCCCAAATCCATTTAATCTTTTAAATATTTAAACTTTTTTAGTAATTATACTAGTTGTACAGTTGTACTACTTGTACCGTTGTACTAGTTGTACCGTTGTACTAGTTATGCAACTTTATTACTTATACAAGTAATACTAGTTGTACAGTTGACATGTGAAGTAGAACTTCACAGTCCGGTGGACAAAAGTGGCAGAAAAAATCTGAACGAGACTTCACCAAAGTTGGCGTGTCTAAGACTAGACTGTAGAGCTGCCGCCTTCGAGACCACCAATGGAGGTATCCCAGAGTCACAAAATGCAAGCTTTGAAAAGAAGGTTCGGCTCTGAAACCTCAGCCACCACAATTATTATTCGTTGTGTAGTATGTGAAACTTATCTACCACAACTATTATTCATTGTACTAGTTGTAAAATTTAGTATGGAATTATTTGTTTTAGTAGTTGTACTAGTTACATTAGTTATACTATTTTCAAAAAAATGCATTAACTTATGTTCTCTCGAAACTTTAAGAACAGCTACGGAGCCGGAAAATGTTCCAGTAAAGGAGGATTCAAAAGAGCATATTGTAAATGATGATATAAAAGCCATGACAATGTTGTATTTTCTCTGCAAATGAGTGGTATAAGTAGTATTACTAGTTTAATTATATTAATATTAGTTTCACTGGTACAACTGGTTTAACTATGATAATATATAGTAGTATAACAGTCTAAGTACGACAATACTTGAGTTGTTTTAATATTAGACGGTAGACTTCTCGCTTCCATAGCACGAGAATAATTTTTGTTTCTTGTACCATGCCGAGAAGGAGGTCGAGAATAATAAATGAATGATACAGTTATCATGTTTAAAACATAATACACAACTAAAACGTGATAAACAATTCAAACGTAATAACACATAGTTGTATCAATTTTTAAATTAAATTGTACAATTGTGTATAAATTTATACCATGTTTGGGTTGTACAATTTTGCACGTAGTTGTATTTAGGCAGTGAAACTGTCGAATATAGTTGTACCCCACTAGAAATAATATGTATGAGTTGTACCTATCTGATATTACATATTATGGAATCATTGATTTTGTTAAAATGCATTCAATGTATGTTTTTCTAAAACATATTGGACAAGTAACAAACCTTTAAATTATAAGGGATAACATGAAGACTTATGTGATAGTGTAATAATTGTCAAAAAAATATTTTTTAAAATATAAAATAGTTAGAAGAGACCATTTTAAACACCTACCAATTTGGCCACCGAATCATTAATTTGGTTAAAATTCATTCGGTGTATGTTTTTAAAAAATATAGTGGACAAACAAGTAAACAAACCTTTAAAGTATAAAGTAAACATTAATTGCCAAAAAAAAAAAACAAAACAAAAATTAAAATAGTTATAAACACACACCAATTTGGTCAATTGATTGTTTTCTTTGTATGGAAAATCAAATGGAAATTTAAAATTTCTATAAAGAAGAAATCGAACCAGTAGTACTAGTATTACATGTATGGTATATAATATGAAGTTGTACTAGTTAAACCAATATTACATGTCTAGTATATGAGTTATATGTTTAATTATATGAGTTGTACTAGTTGTACCATCTTCTATAACCCACTACTTTAGCAATTTCATGATTTAACTTATATTAGCATCATATTAAACTCTTAAAAACTTTCATTACACTAACATTAATTTAAAACGTGATGCACATTTAAAACAATAATGATTAAATAACAACATAGTTATACTAGTTTTTGAGTTGTACCAGTTTGTGCATAGCTGTACGTTGGCAATCAAATCGTAAAATATTGATTGTACCACATAATAAATATAGTTACCTCACTATTACCACTTATTTATGTTTATATGCATGTGCCCGATTACAATGAAATCATCAATTTCGTAAAAATACATATTTTATGTATGTTTTCCAAAAATTATGTGGACAAACAAGTTAACAAACCTTAAGAGTATTAAGATAAATGATGGAAACTTATGTGATGGTGTAATAATGTAAAAACAAACAAAACAAAAAATCATGAAAAATAATAAGAAACATATCTTAGCACTTACCAATTTGGGCATTTGATTATTTTTTCATATGGAATACCTAATGGAATATATATAAGTTTCAGAAACTGAATAATTATACCAGTAATACAAGTATCACTTTTCTGGTACATAAAACATAGTTGTACCAGTTATACAAGTATAACATGTATGGTTTGATATATAGTTCGACCCGTTGTTTATATGTTTAGCTTAACGAGTTGTATCAATCTATGTCTAACATACTTTAGAATCATCAAATTTGTAAAAAATACGATGTATGTTTTCCAAAATAATGTGGCTAGCAAAATAAGAGAAACCTTAAAATTATAAGATATATTATGTAAACTTATAAGGTAGTGTAATAATTGCAAAAAAAAATTATGAAACCTTAATAAAATTAGGACTTATAGAACTTTAACCAAATTAATGGAAAACTGTAGTGACTGTTATAAACCAAGTGGTGATCGACCCATATCAGACCCAAACCGTCCGGCCCATCAGCTATCCATCCGGCCCATTCGCTAATGACTTAGGCGAATGAGAGTTTACATTTATCTATACTTGATGTTTATCCTTTTCCATATGTATTTAGGATAAGTACTATTTCCTATTCCTATTAGGAATAGGATTTCCTTTTCTCTTATGACAGTCTAAATAAGACGGTCTAATACTTGTATAAATATAGACCTCTGGTCATGAGTAATAATAAGCTTACATAGCATCTCTTTTATAACACGTTATCAGCACGATAACCTCTAACCCTAAGCCCCCACGAAATTCCTTAAACTCAGCCGAATATCACAAAACCCTAATTCCGGCGGAACTTCAAAGAGATCGTTCTCCCAAACCGCGAGGACCCAGACGACAAGCAATATATCAAATTGAAGCTCTCGCCGAGACGAATCAGATGCTGCAAACCGCTTGTCGATCCGATCACTGACGCGCCGTCATGCTCTGCTACAGTACGCGTCGCCGATTTGCTTTGGAACCCTAATCGTTTTCCTAACCCAAATCCGAGCACTCTCTCTCTTGAAGTTAGCTCTTTCTAGACGTGATCAAGTAAACCAGACGTTCTCCTTCTTCCCTGTTCGTGATCCGACCAAGCAAGCAGCCCGTCTGTGACCCGACTCGAAGAACGATCAGCTCGCGGCCTCCTTCTCTCTTTGGTGGTCCAAATCTACACTCCATAAGTTTCTAAAGGTAAAACTCGAAACTTAAAAGAACCTACACTGAATTTGGTTGATTGATAAAGATCTGAACCATTAAAATTTGAAGAACCCTAATCTAGGATAATAGAAACCCTAACATATAGAACTAAGTTTTGGTTAGATTGTTTTCCTGTTAAGTTGATAGATCAATGGCTGTTAGGGTTGCTAGAACATTGATTGATCAGTAAGGGCATTGAAACCCTAAATCTAAATTATATGATCCGTTTCCTTTATGATGTTTTGAAAATCTGAAATATCAAAAACCTAAATTGATCAGACTGTTTTGATTGATTGATTTTGATGTATCTGAGGTTTAGGTTGCTAGATTAAAACCTTGAATTATCTTTGATGATTGTTTGAGTAAATAGAACTGTTTAGAATCGAATTTGATCTTAAAATTGTTAAATTGCTGAAAACCCTAATTTTCCTTTTTGCATAAATCGATTGATAAACAAGTTTTCATATTGTGATTAATTGTTTGAATATCGAATGAACTGATTAGGAAAATTGCTAGTTTTGATTAAAACCATAATCTGTCCAGAATTGTGAATTTCCTTTTAGCTAAAAGTAGAAAATTTCCCTTTTCCTGAAATTTCATTTTCTACTTGCTGGAAATTTTCTTTTTACTGTTAGGATTGCTAGAGAATTGCTAAAATTGACTGATTGATCTGATTTAATTCTTTTGTAAAGCTTGATATTGATAAAATCAAACCGAAAAATGGGCCTTGAAACCCTAATATGATCTGATGATACTTGCATTATTATTCTAATTGCTTGATCATACTAAATGTTTTAAGAAAAGTAAAACATAAGAATTATTGACCTGGTCTAACATTGATTAAAAATCAGCCTGAATATGATTGTTGTTATGATTGATGCTTTGATTGCATTCAGATATAAAATCCGACCTCTAGGGTTGTTGCATCACAGTTTTGTAAGGCCGTGTGGCCTAAAGCATCATATAGACCTTGCATACTTGTTTTTCTCGCATCATGGTCGAGTAGTTAATTGTTTGGTCGAGAGACTTGTGAAACTGTATGCATTGATTTTATTGACTCGGTTGCATCTTGAACTGATTAATAATATGTTTCAGATGTCGAAATTTGAGCCTTCGGATTATGCTGCCCTAAATCTCTCTGGAGATAATTATCTAGAATGGGTAATGAACACTTCAGTTGCCCTGAAGTCTAGAGGACTCGGGAAATGTATCATTGATGGCAATAATGCAATTGAAAGTGAAAAGCATAGAGCCATAACAATTATGCGCTATCATCTCACTGAGGATCTGAGAGATCAGTACTTAAATATTGAGGATCCTTGTGACCTTTGGACAAAACTAAATTCCAGATACTCAATGGCATTATGGCGAAAAGCCATGAATGAATGGAAGATTCTCAGGTTCCAGGATTTTGAATCCGTGGACGAATATAATTCTGCTCTGATGAAAATCGCCTATAGTCTTGAACTATGTGGTGAAGTGGTAACAAATGAGGATTTACTATATAAAACCTATTCCACATTCCATCCAAAGGATCTGTTGTTATCACATAAGGCTAAGGGTTTCACCACCTATAATGACCTATTGTCATGCCTATTGGCAACTGAGCAAAGAGAGCAGAAAGTTATAGATACCATTAGCAGATTTGAAAAACTTCAGAAAAGATACATTGAGCAACGAAACAGTGAGATGAGACCTCCTGAAGCCAATGAGGCTAAAAATGATAAGGAGGAATCCAAGGAAGCCGTGTGGAAATATATGGATTGTGAGGCCGGCTTATACATTGACTAAAGAAACGAGATTTCGACATTCTGATTTTATGTTTTATGTTTTGCTTTGATTTGCTTGTCATTTACAATTTTATAGCAATAATAAGAGTTGTTTTTAGTTATCATGTTTGATTTGCTTGATGATTTCTTGATTGATAAATGACAATGAAAACTTAATAAAAGGATAGTCAGTCTATTATAGACCACGGCATTGCCTAAAGGGGCACAAATTTATTCACCCAATAAAAGACCCATTGAGTTATAAAGACTTGAGCATGAATGGTTTCCACATTGAACCAATGGGCAAAGGAAACAAAAGTTCCTTTCAGATTATAAGAAAATCGCCTAAGGCCTTATAAGAAAGTGGTCAAGACTATACCTACATACTCTACTGATCTAGACTATGCCAAGGATCAGTATGATAAAGGCAAAAGCCATGGTAACCTGTATACCCACGAAATTTTATACACTTTATGGCATGACTGGATTAGCCATCCAGGTCTTTAAAAATTGATGCACATATTGCAAAAGGCACAAAGAGTTATCCCATAAAATCTCACGTTGTGTAACATGTACACAAGGGAAACTCATTAGGCTCTATTGTCCCAAGTACCACGTGATTATAGTATGTCCATGAGGGGGAGTGAGGACAAACTGTGATCCATGAACATACTACAAATCCGTGTGACATGGTCTATGACCATAGTAAGACTTGGCCGAATTCTTTATACTACAAAGGCCACTACCTAATGCTTGGGGACACAAGGATTTACATGTGTAAGGTTAATATGCATCAGGCCATATAAGTGAGCATAGATAATCCCATCTCAGAATGAATACGGGTCATAAACCAGACATATACCATCCTAAGAGATTTTGAATAAACCACCACATACATATGTGCCGTCTAGGATGGAACCTCAGAAGAGGATGAGAAAAAGATTGGGAATATATGTTGGATAGGAACATGTCTTTCTCCCACGTTTTTTAAGAGACCTTGTGCCAAATATGGGTGATCAAATTATGGCCAGGTACACGGATCGCATGACTGATGAATCCGACTATCCAACATCAGGGGGAGAAAGAAATAAGCTGGTAAAAGAGAATAAGAGAAATAGAATGGTATTTACCATCATTGTCTTGGCAAGATCCTCGGACTAGAAAATATGATTTAAGACGTCCAAAGAATGTGATCAAATGATACAAAAGCTAGCAGAACTAGATGCCAGACACATTGACCCGAAAAGAAAAGAATGACTAAGTCATACCAGCTTAGCACCACGAATTTGATGTCCTAAGAGACACAATCAAGTTGCTACAGTGTCTATACAAGATAGACCAATAAGTTCCAAAAGATAAGAAACCTCGGAAAGAAATGAAAGGTGCATAGAATGATACAAATCCGAGTTCAAAGGAAACCAGTCCAGATAGAGAGATAAGGCTGGCCAGCTAAACATCTAAGGTACCAAACCATGTAGTTTGGGACGCCAAACTGCAAGGTAGTAAAGGTCCTGGATAATAAGATCTCAAATCTATTAGATCATGTCTGGAACACTATGGAACTACATAAGAGTGTTAACACCAATGATGTATTTACATATAAGAGAGCTCATAAAAGAAAGTAGCACTTGAGTTTAAAGATATAAAGCGAGGATCATGAACCCACGTAAGAGTACTCATAAAGAATAAAGATCAGATTAAAAGAAAACGTGAGGTTTAAAGAGTTTAAAGAAGAGATGGGCGTATTGGCCAAATATATAGAAACGCCATCTGATGATATAGACCAGTGGATAAATGGGTCTTGTGAGGGAAAGAAAATCGTGAGATGTGGAACGTGACCAAGTAGTCAAGAGGTCGTTCACATTACTACTTACAGCATTCAAAGAATGGCTTGTTACACAAGGATACTCATAGAGACCAAAGGAACATATTATAAGGAAATATGCTCCTATGTGGTGGATGCTACTACACAAACTCGAAATTGATGAAGTCTGGAAACAAAAGAAATAATGATGTAGTAAGCAGTATATTGATCACTGGATAAAGAAAATAAAGGTACCAGAAAGATGAGAAAAGAAGTTCTCAAAGAACAGCATTGTTCCTAAGCTGTTCATGGACTGAAGCAAAAGCAGCTGCATTGAATATGATAAGACTAAGTAAAACTTAGTGAAGGAGTTCGATAAAGAACAATCCAAATCAGTCCATATATTCTTATAAAAGAAATCCCTTGTGTTTATAATAAATCAGCACTGCAAGTAGGTCATGAGATGCCATCAAAGAAAGTGTGGACTGCGATGTTTTTCAAGTAATAAGATTATAGTATGGGACTGCAATGTAAGCACAAGCCATTATGTTTATATCAGTGGATAAAAGGAAACCATAATGGTCCAAGAGAGTGACCAGAAGTATGTCTGGTCGAGGTCAAATGGATATGGCATTGCTGAAGGCAAGAAAGATCGATAACCATGTATAAAGGTCCTTGAGTGTATTTGACTGCAGATCCATAGTTTGATGAGATTATAAAACTCATTGCAGCAATGATTATTAATGATATGACCTTAGACACTCATGGGGTATGGACGAGTATAGACAAGGTCTATAACTCAACATGGATCGACCAATGAAGAAAGATCGGCTATAATGGATAAGCCATTAGCACATACGGGTGATGTATGTCCGAATGGACGAAGGCATGTCCGTGAGAAGCCAAGTGATTCGTATGTGTTTGGGTCGATGACTCAATATATATTAAAGTGTCCACGGTATGGCAAAGCCATGTGACTAGAGGATCCGTGGGACATGAGAGGACTTGCGAGTAAAGTTTGATCGCAGATTAGAGGTCCATCCGAGTACTGGTCGAGTGCCATCCGTCCGACCAGGACATAGAGTGGTCAGCTGCCAAGTTGCACATCTTGACCATGTCTTAATGAAGTTCCAGAAGATATGAGAGTTACAAGATAACTCAAGTTACAATTCGGCAAGAGCTATCCCTACATCAACGTTCAAGAAGCTCAAAGGACTACAAGTTCAGTCATATGATATGTCAGCCGACTTCTTCACCATGTCTACACCAACCACACGTCCATGAAATTTATCTATCAATTTGGGACGTGCCAATTAAAGGACCAGTTCAAGACTTGGCGCCCATGAAGCTAAACTATCAAATTGTCCATGCGCCAACTTGAAGAACATACACGGGGGTACAAGTCAGGGGGAGTTCATGTGTTGTACTCTTTTTCCTTATCCATGGTTTTGTCCCACTGGGTTTTCCTGGAAAAGTTTTAATGAGGCAACATTATGCATGTTACAAGCCCTGAACCGGATGTGTCGATCAAGGGGGAGTGTTATAAACCAAGTGGTGATCGACCCATATCAGGCCCAAACTCCGGCCCATCAGCTATCCATCCGGCCCATTCGCTAATGACTTAGGCGAATGAGAGTTTACATTTATCTATACTTGATGTTTATCCTTTTCCATATGTATTTAGGATAAGTACTATTTCCTATTCTTATTAGGAATAGAATTTCATTTTCTCTTATGACGGTCTAAATAAGACGGTCTAAATAAGACGGTCTAATACTTGTATATATATAGACCCCTGGTCATGAGTAATAATAAGCTTACATAGCATCTCTTTTATAACAGTGACCGATTTTTTCTTTTCTAATTCATGGTTGAGTTTATTCAATTTTGTTGAGCCAAACTAGTTTGGTTTTATTTATTTACAATAAATTAAAAACCTCGTCTTTTCTTTTGGTCAAACTGTGCAACATTTATACATATAAACATCTCCCTCACTACGCTAACCTAGCCGCATCACTTTTGTCAAGGGTGATTAGATGGTTTTGGTGTTGTACTTCTCCTCCTTCCTTTCTTTCCGCTTGATCTCATTCTTCTTTTCTTTCGTTCCTCCTTTCTTTTTACATAATTTTAATACGTTAGTGCATGGAGGAAGAGACGACTCGGAGATGCTGCATCTTATCACCACGGTCACCGTTCTTCACTACCGGAGAGCCAGACCATCAAACCGGACTGGAGTCGTAATACATCACCATAGGAGGAGTCTTGCCATCAGAAGCCATCATTGATATTAACTATATTAATTGTACATGTTACATTATATCCTATAATAATATCCATTGTATTAGGTTACACGGCCAACTTCTGTTTTTTTTTTGTTGTGTTCTCTTGTTCATTTAAGGGCATTAGCAATGGTGATACTCAAGGCACAAATTCTTAGAAATAGTAGTTATGAATATTTTTTTTTTTTTGTGGATTTAAAAAAAAAAACTAACCAATCGCGGGCCGCCACGTGTCAGTGGGGTCCGTAAATAGTTAAGAGGCTCAGCAAATCGAATCCTTAGCTAGGGAGTTTAAGAGCTTTTGTTGGCACAAAAACATAGATGAAATGGGGTCCACATAATTTTATAATAATTTGTTTCTTAAGGATTTGTGCTAAGGATCATTGTTGCAGATGGTCTAACATTCTTTTTCCGCACTCTCTCTGATTTTGTATTTATATTTCAACTTACAAAAACTTACTCTCTCTGTTTACTCTCGCACGTTTTTTTTTCTGGTAGAGATAAAAGAGATCACTTTATTTTTCATGTAAGAAAGTAACAATGTAGACATCTAACACGGGAAAACGGCTTATTCATGCCCGCACTATGAAGCCAGGGTAAATACATACCCAAACAATATTAACGTGCCAAAACATTCATAAACTAAATAAGAATTTGAATTGCATACCTAAACTCATAATAAATAGCTAAAACATGCCTATAGCCGGTTATATGATGATTTGGACTATTTTTTAATTTTTTTTTGTAGTTTAGTCTCTATAATTCTATTTTTTGTTAATATGCCTTAAATAACTTAAATAATCAAATTTATTGTATTTATAATTTTAATTTGAAAAGTACAATTTTATTTTTTTTACCAGATTTTAATTAAATTTAAATAATAAATTTAATTATTTATCAGAAATTTAGATAGTTATCATATACAATATATTAATTAATTTAGTTATCAAAGTATGTTATCTACCTTATTAAAACATGAGAATTAATTATAAATAATCTTACTCATATGTAATATTTACAAGAAATACCACTCGATTTATATTTATATAAAATTTTCTTTGCAAATATAGTCATTCAAATTTTAATCAACATAACTAAAAATACTCTTTAGAAATTTTATTTTACAGTAGAGATCTTTAATAATATTACCCTTATTTAATAAAAAGAAAAGAATGGCTAGTTAACCAAAAATAGATTCGAACGCAGCATCTCAAGAAAATAAATATCGCACAAAACCACTAGGCCATATTACATTATTTTTATTTTGCTACAAAACTAGTATGTAATATTAATAATACACAAAAAGTTTACAAAACCATTTTCCGATTAATTCTCGTATAATTACCAAATAATTGATTCGGCGCTAGGTTAGGGTCAAGCGCACACATTATGCCTAGTGTAATTAACATTGGTTTTAATAACTACAAACAAAAATTACAAATTTTTAATTTTATTTATATTATATATATCACACAAGCACATAATAAGATTTGCAACTAAAATAACCTAAGAAAATATAAAAAATATTTTATAAACTTTAAGAACTAGTGAGATTAAATCAGGCTTTAAATTATGATACTGTTTTTATGTTGTTTTCTATTTATTTAAATTTTTTGTATCAAATATTACAATATGAAATAATAATAAAATAATATATTTATAATATTAAATCTATTTTATTTGATAAAAAATATTTCTATTTTATATATCACCATATATTAAAATTTATTTCCAATTTTGAAATTATAAATAAGGCCAATTTGATGATTTTAATTATTTGTGGCACTTTACAAATAAATAAAATGCTAAAAACTAAAAGATAATAATTTAAAAAAATAAATCAATATATTTTAAAATTGACTGACACGTGTCAGTTACGAGACATGTTTTAGCTATTTATTATGAGTTTAGGTATGCATTTCAAATTTCTATTTAGTTTAAAAATATTTTGGCACGTTAATATTGTTTGGGTATGTATTTTCCCTGGTTTCATAGTGCGGGCATGAATAAGCCCTTTTCCCCATCTAACACTAACAAGTTCTCTCTTTTCTCTTCAAAAGCGTTTATGTCTTTAAATTACAACAAAGGCAAGAGAATAAACCAAAGCTCGTGTTTTCTTTTTCTAAAACAAACTAAAGCTTGTGTTAAGACAAACACCACAAGTAAAGAGAAAAACAGAGAGTAAGGAGAACAAAACAGAGGGGAAACAAAACAGAACAAGAGATGGAGCTAGCTGAAGCCAAGAATGTCAACAAAAACTGGGAGGAGGATTTTGAAAATGATCGGAAAAATGCACCTCACCGGAGGTCGCGAAGGAGAGATGAAGGCACATCGACAGAAGGAGAAATTGGAGAGGACATGTCGCGGTGGTGAATAGGTGTTCGGTAGAGGCGCAGTGGTTCAATTAAAAATTGGAGCTCCGATCATAGAAGAGAGATGCCCACGGTGGATAAAGATATTCATCGACGACGCAGACGTTGTGGAGTCGAGTTCATGCCAAGTACAAAGCATTGTGACCGGAGGCTCTGCGTGTGTCGAGGTTGAACACGTGAAGAAGAAAACGAAAAGAAGAAGACGACGTCGAGGTTGCAGGGGAAGTGGACATTTTTTTTTTAACTTTGTTTTACTTTTATTAATTTCATTAAGGGTATAAAAGTATTATTGCAGATCATAGGTCCATATAGAATAATTGATATACTATGGATTTTACCCATTTTTATCCATGGTATATAGGTGTTTTTAAATACATTTGTTTTGTAGTTTTTAGTATGTTTTCAGGTTTTGAAGTGATTTGGAAGAAAGTGGTGATTTTGGGTATTTTGGAGAGCAAACGACAAAGGCCCGAAGTTGACCATCGACCACGACTATCGATCGTTGGGCGAAGGAAACAATCGATCGACACACACCCTGTGGTGTCGATCGACGGCGAAGCGCGCGGAAGCCAGATTGGGTTCCAAGCGACTTAAAGCCCAAGTCCCACAAGAATTACCAGATTACCCCTGACGAGTTTTAACCTAATATTTATGTGCTCTGCTATTGTTCTAGGCAACACACGCTTTCATACTTTCTACTTTTCATACGGCAAAATACTTAGAGTCCTAGGTTTGGAGAGAAGATCCAAGAACTCCTTCAGAGATTTGTGATTGGAACTCCATTTTCTATACTCTATTCTATTTTATGCAGTTTTCTTATCTTGTTGTTATGAATTGTTTAGCCATGTCTGACTAGTTCATCTTGTTAGATTTAGGGTTCAGATATTCATGAGGGATTAGCCTAAAGTATAGAATTGCTAAGTGTCAGGATATTAATCAACTAAACTGTTCTTAATGCATGTGTTCTAGAGTAGCTAAGTAGGACCTTCCCTATAGACATTAGGGCGCATTCGGAAGTCTGGTTCTTTGTCTGAAATCGTTTAGGTTTTGGTAGGATTGCTAGAAACAAGCGGAAGCTGATTTAGTTTAACCTAGTGAACACGTCAAACCCGTGCGTAACGCTCCCTGGAAGGAACGTCGATCGATAACTCATTAGTTGCATCGATCGATGAGCTGAAAGGTGTATCGATCGACACCCCGTTGTTGGAATCGATCGACATTTTCTCAGGACCAACAAGAAACATCTGAGGTCCTAGATCCGGCGATAGATAGTCTAAATATACGGAAGTTGATCGACTATTCTTATTTGTTTGAGATCTAGAATATCCATATTTGCTTAGTAGTTTATATCTCTATAATCCTGATTGTCTGAATAGAAACCCTAAGTCTAACGTTTCTCATATCTGTCTTAAAACCCAATCAATCAATCGAACAATTACTTGTTCACCCCTTGCTAATTTACATTTAAATCATTCAACCTAGCTGAACTACATAACTAGATAGATCTATTGTGTGTCTTAGCTCCCTGTGAATTTTGATATCACTCAAATTACCCTAAGGAGTGATTTTACTCTCTCAAATAAGATGTTCAATTGTAGTACTTAGGGATCGAATCCACAAGGAGCTAGGAACCTAATAAATCTAATCATAATTGTTAAGCTAAATGGTTTAATTGTTTAAATGTAATGTTGCAGTTGTTGAGCAAGTAATTACTTGATTGATTGGTTGAGGTTTTGGTGCTTAAAAGGAAATAGCTAGACTTAGGGTTTTTATTCAGGAAGTTCAGAATTATAATCCTATAGATGCCTAACAAGTTGCATGCATGATATTGTAGAGCTCAACACTTATAAACGAACCACTAGGCTCTCGCTTTCTAGGTTTGTCTATTGGCCAGTGTCGATCGATGATTATATATGAATATCGATCGATGCACTATTAGAAACGTCGACCGATTAATCTATTTGAATATCGATCGACGCTGTTGGTCAAACATTAATGCGCGGGTTGAATGTGCTCACTAAGCTTACTAGATCAGCTCTCGCCTTACTCTTAGCAATAATCTTAGCTCAATTAGAATGGTTTCAGGATGAGATGAAAGCTATCGCTTATATCTAACAATCCTAGGGCAAGTTCTAGGTAGCTAATCTAGAATCAGACATTAATGACAATCCTAATTGTTAATATCATAACTTAGCAATCTATAGTTGGGGCTAATCCCTCATAACCCATTTAAACCCTAAAATCTAACAAGAGAACTACTCAGACATGGCCAAGCAATTCATAACAGCAATAAAGTATGAAAACTGCATTAGAATAATAAATAGATATCAATGGAGTTCCAATCACAAATAACTTTGGACTTTCTCTCCAATCTACTAAAAATCCTAGAAAATCTTTGCTGTGAAAATAGTAAAATAAGAAAGCACACTTTGCCTCTAACATGTTGGCAAAACTTATATAATTAGGTTAAAACTCGTCAGGGGTAATCTCGTAAATCGATGAAGACTTGGGCTCTAAGTCGGCTATGACCAAACGAGCTTTCTGCGCGCTTCGCTGTTGATCGATGTCAAGATGTGAACATCGATCGATTATTCCTCTTCAATATCGACCGATGGTCGAGCTCGATGGTCATCTCGGGTGCTTACTCCAAATATATCCAAAATGCTCCAAAATCATCAATTTCCTCCAAATCACTCCTGATCCTATAAATACTCTAAATAGACTCTATAATATAATAATTAGTAATTAAAACACTTATAAACCATGAGTAAAAGTAGGTCAAATCCATGGTCTATCAACTCCCCCAGACTTACCCTTTTGCTTGTCCTCAAGCAAAACAAACAGGTAGTCTCTCTGAAAGAGGTTTGAAAACAGCAGGGACTCACATGATTTAAAACTTAGAATCATCACATCTACAATATTGCAATCCATATCTAAGAAGTCCTAATCACAAAAGCACATTATACCATATCTTAGCTTAGCAATCAAACTCACCTAGCCAACAACTTAGCAAATCTTGTCTGACATTCCCCTCTACCAACCTCATTTCTTAGCATAAATAAAAGTGCATGCTTTACTTTGGGAGTATCGATCACAGGATGCAAGGATTTTCAAACAAGTATCCGGACCTGCATGTAAACATTAGTTCATATCCTCTCTCTCTACTAATTTTCCCTCTTAGTCAAAGTCTGCTTATATTTGCAAGATCATTGACCAAAATTGGACAGGCCACTACAGGAAATGTGGTTAGTAATAGCGGACAAAAAGCGCTATCATTTTGGTTTAATAGCGTTTCCTTGGACGCTCTGACATCACCCGTTATAAAAAGTCCAACCCTTTTAATAGCGATTTTCCTCTGTGCTATTACTAAGTGTATAACAATAGCGCTTTTGTGTTCGTAATTGTTAGTATTTATAATAACGTTTAATAAATGTTATTAGAACCAAATAATTTGATTTTTCCTAGTAGCAAAGATAGCAAATGTTTCGTGTTATTAATTAGTTTTATAATTATGCCAAAATTAATTAATAATAATTATTGAATTGATTTTTAAATAATTAATTCGAAAATATGAAATAAAAACAATATAAATTATTAAAATTCCAAAAATCAATATAATTATTCAAATCCCATAACACAACATTATCACATTCATACAAACCATCACACAAGCATACAACATATCATCAATCTACCACTAATAAACCTTCACAATCATCCCTAACATATACACTATCATCATCCATATCATCACCCATATCATCAACTTCTTGGACAGGTAAAGGAGCACCACCTAAATCCTCTTCTGTTTCCAACTCATGATAACCTCTAGGTGGTGCTCTCATAACAACATACCAATTTGAAGCATCATCCTCCCTAGAGTAGAAAACCTGTTTCGCTTGAGAAGGTAGAATGAATGGATCTTTCAAATAGGCTGCTTGGTTCATATGAAGGTTAACAAGAGTGAAGCCATCTTCTTCCTTCACACCATTCGCTGTGTTTGCCCAGTTGCATCTAAAGAGTGGCACTTTGAACATGTGATAGTCGATGACCAAAATCTCCTTTATCACTCCATAGTATGTAATCATATCCGCGACCTGTCTCATATCTCTTGCACTTGATCTACACATGCTAAAGGCTTCATAAGTTACTCCACTGTTTTGTGTCTTCAGCTTGACCGCATCAGTATGAAACCGTTGGCCATTGATGATGAATCCTTTATGTGCTAAAGCAACATTTCTTGGTCCAAATGCCAACCACCTTATCTCCTTAGAATGACTATCTTTTGAGTCTAAATGAATCTGCCGCAGGAAATCAGAGGATTATCATCAAGCCGAGGTACTTAAATTATAATCAAAACATGATAATATGTACCACGAAACCAATCATCAATCTACAAGCTAACCAGTCATAAAAATACTAAAAATCCAGACAGTTTCATCAAGCTATAAGCTACTCAGACATCAATTCGCTAAAATATGGACATGTTCTTCAAGATACAAACCAGGCATCATGATACAAGCTAACTAGTCATCACCAAACAAGCTAACCAGTATTTACAATAATAATCAAGAAAAGAATTTGGAGTTTGTAACCTTATTTTTAAGCCATTCTGTAAAGTGTTCAGTATGGTTTTTCCATAACAAAGTTTCATTTTTAGCCAATCGAGCATCCTTAGCTTGCAACTCTTCCAAATGCATCCTGATTTTAAATTAAACAACAGTATATGAAAATGAAATTATGAGTAAAACAAGTAGAAGAAACATAGAGAATTACTTACTCAAGAAAGGGATCCAAAGATGCCATGTTCATTAGCACATATCGATGTGCAATGTCTCTATCTTTATCTGACAGGGTAACCTCTATACCCTTCTGCAGAGGTCGGCCTTCAACCACCATTCTATCAGCCTCAACATCTTCATTACGATTAACTGCTTCTTGAACTGGTACTGATTCTTTAAGGAACTCTAAACAAAATGCAACACATTCTCCAGCTAAATACGCCTCAGCCATACATGCTTCTGGCCTTGCATAATTCTTAACAAAAGCCTTTAGTGTTTTCATGTACCTATAACTCAGGAAATATGAATATTAGTCAAACATCATTGTGGGAAGTGGATATATTGAAGAGAGATGTTGATCAAACCTTTCGAAGGGATACATCCATCGGAAGTGAACTGGTCCTCCCAACCGTGCCTCTCTTGATAAATGTAGTGGAAGGTGAAACATGATATCAAAAAGGGCTGGAGGGAAGAAGCGCTCCAGCTGACACATTGTCTCCACAAACTCTGTCTCCATGGATATAAGTTTCTCTGGGTCAATGATGCGCTGACACAACCTGTTGAAGTAACTGCATAATCTATTTATGGCTATCCTAGGACCCCTATGTAACAACCCTCTTAATGCAGCTGGTAACAAGTTCTGTACTAAGACATGATGATCATGCGACTTTAAACTACCAATATTTGGAGGGTTAACTGAAACACTATTCGCAATATTACCACAATAACCATCAGGGCCTCTAAACTTAGCTAACCTTTGGCAGAAAATGGTCTTCTCTCTCTTCGATAACCAGTAGGCAGCAGGAGGTAAGTATGTTTTCTTTCCCCTCACCTCTGTGTGCAAGTGCTTTCTGATTCCAATATCTTCTAAGTCTTTTCTTGCTTTCAACCCATCTTTTGACTTCGCACTTTGCATCAACAGAGACAATATAGCATCGGACACATTCTTTTCTACGTGCATAACATCAATATTGTGACGAACAGGCAACTCCTAACACATTAAACAAGAAACTGTTAGACATATTGATCTCTTCTTCCAGTAATCAGATAATATAGGTCAGTTACTATAGTTTACCTTCCAGTAAGGTAGATCAAAGAATATTGATCTCTTCTTCCACCGCCATAGTTCATTTGATTCTTCACACTCTTCTTCTTGTAACCTCTCATCATCTTCCAACTCTAGTCTTTTCCTTTTTTTTCCTTCTCTAGAGGTCTACCAAAATCATTCGTAAAAGCTTGTAGTGTCTCATATATCTCAGCGCCTGTTTGTATCCTATTAGCATTCCCTTCCTCCACAGTGTTGTCAAACCAAGCTTTTTTATATCTGTAACGATGGCCAGGCGGTAGTCTCCTTCTGTTACTCATGTAGACAAACTTGCGGCTAAACTTAAGCCACCTTGCAGGTGTATCCTTTCCACATACATTGCAGGCTTGTTTCCCCTTTACTTTACATCCAGACAGTGTTCCTAAGGCTGGATAGTCACTGATACTCCAAAGCAGCAAGGCTCTGAGATTAAAGTTCTCCTTCGCAAATGAGTCATACACTTCAATACCCTCAGCCCACAAATCCTTTAGATCGTCTATCAGTGGTGCTAGGTAAACATCAATGTTGTTACCAGGAGCAGTAGGACCAGGGATCAACAAAGTCAGCATTATATTCTCAGCCTTCATACACATGGTTGGAGGCGTGTTATAGTTCACTAACAACACTGGCCATGTGCTGTGATTGGTGCTTTGCATGGAGAAAGGGTTCATCCCATCTGTAGAAATCCCAAGTCGAAGATTCCGTGGATCAGCAGCAAAGTCTGGCCATTTAGCATTCACTTGTGCCCAAGAGATAGAATCAACAGGGTGCCGCATTGTACCATCTTCAGTGGCATTGGTATAGTGCCAACGCAGATCTTCAGCCATCCTTTGTGATCTAAACATCCTCCTAAACCTGTCCTTGATTGGAAAATATCTAAGGACCTTTGCCGGAATCCCCACCTTTAACTCATTACTGTGCTTATCCATTTCCCATCTTGAAACTTTGCATCTTGGACAGCTTTCTAGGTTCTCATACTCCTTCCTATACAATATGCAATCATTCTTGCAAGCATGAATACTGTCGTAGCCGAACCCAAAGATCTTCAGAATTTTTTTGATTGCAGCTAAACTCTTGGGAAGAACATTGTCTTCAGGTAGCAAATCCTCAAGTAAAACCAACAGCTGATCAAAGTAGTTCTCCGACACACCACTTTTAACCTTGAATCTGTAAAGTCCCATGATAGCTGAAACCTTTGTGTGCTTGAGACAATCCGAGTATAATGGCGTTTGAGCGTCTCTGAGCTTTTTCTTAAACTCAATTTCCTCTGGTGCTTCATCGTCTTCGTTGTCAGTTGTCGGGTTTGGACCACCTTCGTCCATGGAGAATATTGTCTTAAACAAATCAAACGCCTCTGTTTCATATTGAAGAACACTGTCTTCTGCAGAATCTCTTTTTTCTCCATGAATACTCCAACGAGAACTCTTATACTTCTTATCCATACCCCTAATCACCAAATGCTCCACAATTTTATCCAGTGACTGATGGCTCAGATTGCGGCAGTCTCTACAAGGGCATAGCATTTCAGACAGACTTCCCAATCTTTTTGCGGACGAATTCACAAAATTAGTTGCTCCTTCTGAATACTCGTGGCTATTCCTACAAGAATCAGACAAAAGAAGTTAGCTTTATTTCAATCGGCGAGTAGAAATGAGATCGAGGGATTTTAGGTTATACCTTGGAAGCCAAATCCACGACTTATCCATTTGCTTACTTTCAATCGGCGAATACAGGAACAGCTGGTTTGATTTTAGCTCGAGAGATACATGTGCTTTCTTTAGGGTTTTTTTGATTTTAGATCGCGAGACAGAAAGGAGTTTCGACAGAAAGAGAGATGTTGTGTTCTGAAATTTTCCGAGTGCAAACAGAGACAGAAAAAAATGAACGGTTGTGATCAAAGATTTGGAGAGAAATCGGACGGTCTATGATTAATCCGAGTGCAATCTTAGTAGTTGCTCCTCATTGGCTCAAAAAATAAAAAGAATGGCTAAGATTGAAGTTGGGAAGACACATCCATCGGCATATGGTTTGCCACGTCTGCAATCTTGGAGGTTACTCCTTATTGGCTCAAGGTATTAATTTCGTTTGAAATCTGGAAATTAATATATAAATATGATTTTGAAGCAAAAAAAAATTAAATTAAATCTTAAAAATCAAATATTCAGTTTTCCAATTTTACAAAAAAAAAATTGTATGAATATAAATTTTTTATGTGAGCTTTTATAAGATTGATCAATCTAGCTCATATGTTCATAAACACTACTACTTATTTGTATGTACAAAGGCTTTAGGGTATAGGGTTTGAACAAATGAGTGTTTATAAAATTTATAACTAATCAGTTTTGTGAAATTAAGATTACAATATCCTTTTAAGAATGAACAAAATTGTGAAATCAAGTACAATTAGGGTATAGGGTATAGGTTTGTACTTTAGGGTTTAGGGATTTCACTTTAGGGTATAGGATTTTAATTGTGAAATCAAGTAAATTAGGGTATAGGGTATAGGTTTGTACAAGCTAAACATTTTCACACATAACCTTATATCATAATATAACACATAATTTTTGTTTTTTTGTCTGCTAACTGTTACATAATATCATACATGATTTCAACCGAGTAAAAAAGTACCTAAACATTCGATCACACACTAGAAATACATAGCCGATGAGAACCAACTTGAAAAATGTTTCAGACGACAATTTTAGACAAACTTGATTTTGTCATTTGGCCATGCCACAACCGAACCCATTGCATCAGATATGTATTCAATCTCTGAATTTGGCCTCCAGACTTTTGCATCACCGATCTTAGCCACATCAATCCACACCTTGCTTGCATTTGGACCTAGGGGTACAAAGTGGCACAACTCATTCGGATCCGTTGAAGCTACCCTTCCTTCAGCTACCTTACGTCCAGAGTTGTTGCAATCCAAGAGAGTGCACTTCTGCTTCGGACTTCTGGTCGAACTAGTGCTGCCTGGACTCTACAACTCAAACAAGATGACAGAAGCAAGTTCCAACATCAATCAAGGACGCAACATCAATCATCAGGCAAATAAAAAAATTTAACTTCATGTCAATTACATACCACTGCTTTTTTCTTGGCTGGCTTCGAAGGTGATGCTATTTTCTTCCCTGCACATTTAGTTGGTGTTACTTCTGTAGCAGGTGTAGGCATGACTTCAACCTTTAGGACTGGCCATGCTATTTTCTCGCTAAGTGCATCACCAATCAAGAACATATCAGCGGTTGGCCTCCACAAATATGCTTGATCATTGAACACCTTCACTACTTCGACACTAACAGCATTGGGACCCAGAGGTATGTTGTTAACCATGTCTTTGGATTTTGAAGAGCACACGAGACCTTCAGCAATGACCTCGTCCTCATCATTGGTCCAATCATATATCTTGCATCTTCGATATTCACCTTCCTTGCTTTGCTAAAACAAGATTTGAAATTAGAAATTTTAGTAATGATTAGAGATGACTCAATTGTTGTAAGAAGAAAACAAGATTTGAAAATTTACCATAGATAAATCTTCAGAACAGTTTGGATCCTTATCCAAAATCACTTTATCCATTGGCCAAGATATCTTGTATCCCACAGCTTCATCAAGAGTTAACACATCCGTAGTAGGCCTCCAGAGTGAAGCTGATGCGCTTAGTGCATACTTAACTACGATAGCCACTGCATTAGGACCAATTGGTATACGACCAATTTTGTACTTCGGTTCAGCAGAGCAGAATTCTCCTTCACCAACAACAACATCCTCTGATTCAATCCAATCCAGTATTTGTACTCTGACTCCTTCTTTGAATCCACCACTACTCTCAGATGTTTCAGCATCAACATTACTTTTCTGAGAAAAGGCAACGGAAATCGTAAATGTCTTAAAACTAATTGACCAAAGGTAATGAAAAGGATTACCTTCTTCTCAGCTAATTCTCGCACCATCCCCTTTAACTCTTCAATCTCACTTTTCATTTCTGCAATCTTAGCGTCTCTAAATTGCAGATATGCTAGCTTATTAGCTGTAATCCCTCTACCAAAGCCCCTTACTCGTCCAGGTTTGTCTTTTCCCAAAACCTTGCTCACAGCATCTTCCCTTATGTTATCAGCAGCTGATGTGGAGTCCATCCGACTGTCAAGTGACTGTATTTGTTCCTGATACAATCATTTAAACACAAAATCATTCATTGCCATAGTCTATTAACTATACACAATATACAACTTCCATAATGCTTACAATAGTCTCAGCAAACTGGGGCTTCACAGGTCTGCCATCAGCATGAGTGTGTCCCGCAATCCAAACCTTGGATCTACTCACCTTACTTGGGTCTTTACTCTTTTTTTTCTATATGAAAACAAACATATCTCACTACCATTTTAATCTAACAAGCTGATCTACAATATGTAGATGTTTGACTACTCTTTTACCATATCATCAGCTAAACGAAGCATTCCTTTGCGGCTGGTGGTGTGAGGAATCTGATTTCTTCTCATCGCTCTGTACTTGTTACTCGTTTCCTACAATATAAATATGACATTGATTATATCCATCAGACATGACCTTTAAGGATGAAACTTACTTAGTTGTAGATAACTCACTGTGAAAGATTTGGTAGTCTTACTCTTAACCCAAGTGTTCCACAGTTGAAGGGATGGGATGTTGCTCGGTTTTAAAGCTATTCTCTCAGCTGCAGTCTTCGCCACACGTACTTGTGACACCAGCCTTGACTTCCCAGCCCTCCACACATTTCCCAGCTGCTTGAAAATAACAGCTTTCTGCCACTCTTCTTGCAAGTTAAACCTCCCCTGCATCACAATAATCAAGTTAAACATGTTTATAATTTCATCTTGCGGTTAAACAAAACATACTAATATATATACAAACCTGAATTTCTTCCCACATTGTTGCTTTAGTCGCTGCATCAAGTTTTCTCCAATCGGCAAGTGTAACCGGAACATGTTCCCTCACAAGAGGACCAAGAAACGACGATAGGGTTACTGAACCAGGTCCAACATGCTCACCAATGTCATTGAATGTGACCATAATCTTATCATTGGGATTTTCAGCCACTCTACGCAACTTTGTAGGTCCTCTTTTTTTTTTTTTTGAAACTTCCTCCCCTGCTAGCTTAACTCCTTCAGTACTAGGAATCTCATCATCTTGCGCAGTGCCATCTTCTTCCATATCGCGAGCTTCTTCTTCGCAAGCTTCCTCTTCGTTCCCTTTCTCATTAAGAACTCCATCATCTTCCATATTGGCCGGTTCTTCTTCATTCTCTTTCCCATTGAGATCTCCATCTTCTTCATTCTCTTTCCCATTGACATCGCCATCTTCTTCATCCTCTTTCCCATTGACATCCTCTTCATCGTCTTTATCTTCTTCAGACATTGACTTCTCAGCCTGATCATCCTTATCTTCGGGTGTTACATCTTCTACTTCATCATCCTGAGCAGGTGTTACATCTTGTACTTCATTATCCTTAGGAGGTGTAACATCTTCTACCTCATCATCGTCAGATGGTGTTACATCTTCTATGTAATCATCTTCAGCAGCCACTTTCTTGATTCTACTACTTCTTCTCGTTGGCGTTAAAACTAAATTCTTTTTAGGGGAAGCCGTTTTCTTTGCTGTTCTTTTCTTCACTTTTAGTTGCGGTGCCTTGTCCTCTTGATCTACTACCTCCAAGCCTTGATTACGTTTACTCCGACGAGAACCAACTTGTCCTCTTGTCTTTGCCATTTCTGAAACTGATAAACAAATCCAAAATCAAATCAAGCCATTCGATCAAAAAATCTAAACCCAAAATCAAATCGAAACCTTCAATCATATTCAAAATCAAACTGAAACCCACAATCATATTCAAAACCTAATCGAAACCCACAATCATATTCAAAACCTAATCGAAACCCACAATCAAAATCGAATCATGTGTTAACGCGGACATGCATGTGAAAAGAGATTTGAATCAAAGAGAAACCCAAAATCAAAGAGATTCGACTCGAGAGAACCAGTCTCTATTCTAAACTCAGAATCAAATCGAAACTCATACCAATTGAAGCTTCGACTCGAGAGAACTCTGAAGAACTTCGATGAGTCGGTTTTGATTTTGAGGAATGTGAAGAGAGTGAAGTGAAGAGAATGAAGTCTCGGTTTCGATTAATACTTAAGTTATTTTTAATATATTTTTTCATATACGATAGCATTTAGTTTTTGATTTGCAATGGTAAGGCGCCTCCACTTACCAAATTAACGCGTCTGAATTATTTTATTTTCCCGCGACTACAAAGATAGCTTATACATTTCAAAAACGCTATTATAAAGGCCCGTGTTTATATACAATAGCAGAGAAGCAAAAAACGCTATGCTACAACGCTATTAATACCCACATTTCCTGTAGTGCTAGGCTTCCATGAATCAAGACTTAATGGTGGTTGCCACCAAATCATGTTCACTTCTTTTTGACCTATATCTTAGGATTATTTGTGAAGCAAGCCTTAATGGTTGTAGCCACCAAATCTTGTTCGAATCCTTTTCTAATAATTCTCTAATAGATATATATATATTTTAAATCTACATTTCGAAAATAGAGAGAAAGAGGGTGATAAATCTATCTACACAAGGCTTTACCTTCTAGGCTTGTTTGAAGAATCTGATCTCATGTATACCAAGCCCCAAGACAAGCAGTTGTGTCAAGTTTAGTGTTGGAGGTCAGCTTTGGTTCCTTCATACAATCTCAGCAAGTGTGAATAGTTGACAGGTTGATCCACTTTAGTATCTTTAGTACTATCTGCAATCAGTAATAAGTTTAGAAGGGTGCTAAAGAGTGGTTAGATAACAAGCAAAAATCTAATGAGTTCATTATCCCCTTCTTGACTCAATAAAAACTTTTTGAAAACATTTTAACAAGACTCATAAATAAACTACTATCAGTAACCTCCCCCCAGACTTAAACGACACTGTCCCAAGTGTATATTCAGTCGGAGTTACGGTGATAACTAAATCATAAGGACTAAATGTAACAAGTTAGAACGATATACCAGACCGGAATGGATGTCGACCGATGTAAAGATGTTGATATCGGTCGTGGCAGGTGATTCTCTGTCGATCGATGTCGGCAGTGTTTCGTCGGTCGATACTCACGACAATCGTCTACTCGGATCATTCTTTTTTTTATTAAATAAAAACCAACATAAATACTAGATTAATAAAACCAATTAAGTATTACCTAATAGTGAGTTGCATCCCACTCAACGCTTTGTTATAGTCATTTAGCTTGACTTTGGAGGTGATTTGGTTAGTAGTGTTGAAAGCTGTAACTTGTTGGAAAACAAGTGTCCATCTCTTCTCTGCGCTTGTTGAACCATGTACCAGTGAAGTCTCACATAGCTTCAACTCCTCTGCAACATCTTTCCTTTATTGTTGCAGTTGTGTTTTCCATCTTCTGCAATCTATCTCTAAGACTCTCAAGGTTGAACTGATGTCTTCTGAGTCTGGCGTTAGTGTCAGCTGAGATCTCCTCTCCTTGGTTATGTGTATCAGACATATCTGATGTCACCTTTGGTACTAGCCGGCCTCGGTTTGTAGCGTCGTCGACCGATGTCTGTCTAAGAATGTCGGTCGATTTGTTGTTGCGTCTGTTGATCGATGCGAATGCTTCTTGTCGACGGGAAATGTAACTCTGAATCTCCACTAATTCCCTTTGTATTGCTTCTATATGAGAAGTCAAAGCATTCACGCTAAGGTCCATTGGAAAATAGATGTCATCACATCTCCTGTCAAGCCTCTCTTATGTAGTTTCCAGAGTTCTGTAGATCTTTTCTACCAACTGATCAATCTCTGCTCTGGTGTGAAAATCTGGTTGAGACTTCATCGGATGTGAGTTCTTTGGGTCGTTATCGATCGATGTTGAGTGGTGTCTGTCGATCGATGCTGGTCGATGTTTGTCGGCCGAATGCTGAATTTTGGCTATGTCTTGCCTCATCTCCTCCATGCATGTAGTCAACCAACTGATGCTATCATTCAGTTGATAGTAGACACCATCAAGCTTCATCTGGAAATCACCTTCATTCTTTTCTTGGGCTCCACAGACTCCATAGAACATCTCATTGATCTCATCCTTGGTGTAGATCTCTGGTACCAGCTTGGTTTGTGTGAATGAGCTAGCATGTTCTGGAAGACATATGTAGCTGTGCTCATCTCTCGAAGCTCTTTCCATTAGCTTTCTGATATCCTCCTTGGACACATTGATGATGTGTCCATCCACATCTCTTGCACATCCTTGATCATCTCTGTAGACTCCATACTCATCCTTCTCTTCCCAGTAGTATTTTCTGATTCCAAAAGGGTCAAAGGCTCTTCTGCCGAATTCTAGACGTCTGTCAATCAATGGTGGGACGTTAACGTCGATCGACGGTTGAGTAGGGGGTCTATACTTCTTCTTGAAGTGATTGTCTATGCCACCAGCTGTGTCATAGAACTCTTTTTGTAAACCTCTGTTGATGTGTTGGGATGGTGCGTTGTTGCATGAAGAGATTATCTGCTCCATTAGCCATCTGAAGAATGTCTGCAATGTCCTCTCTGGATACTTTCAGTGCATATACACCAATTGGTCTTGCGCAACCATCTGGGTCCCTGAAAATACCAAATTCGTCTGGTGTTAGATACTGGTTATCAAAATTAGGATTTTCGCTTACGGTGGATTTTGGTTTTGGACGGATGTCGATCGATGATGGATGCCTTTAGTCAATCGATGGGCGGATAGCTCTGTCGATAGAATGGCTGAAACGTGTTCTTTCCCCAGTAGCTTCTGCTTGATGTTGATCTGCTTCATCACGTCTTTGCATGTTGAGAAGTTTCTCATATGTGAAACCTTCATGAAGTTCATCTACTCCTGGCTCGTGAATTGCCGTTTCTACTGCATAACTTTCATGATGGTGATCATCTTCCAAATTGCCAATCGAGTAGTCTCCTTCTCGTACACGGTCGACTCCAGTGTCGATCGATGGGTAGTAGGCGATGTAGGTCGATTCTCATTTTTGGTTTCTCTAATGAGGTTGAGTATCGATCGATGTCGAGATTGTTCTGTCGATCGATGGTGCATTCCTCTTCCAAGAGGAATGATGTAGAAGTTTGTCTTCCTCATCAAGAATGGCTCTGTACTCTGTAGCTCGTTCCTCCTCATAATCTTCATCATACTCCTTCGTATGCATGTTGTGTCTGGTGTATGCTGCCATAGTAGGGTTGTAGTAGTCGTTCTCCCAATCTTCTGGACTACTGTCGACCGATTCTTCTCTTGGTGTGTCGGTCGATTTCTGGTGGGCACTGTCGATCGATTTCTGGTGGGCACTGTCGATCGATGTTGCTGTGTGAGTTTCGATCGACGCTGAGTATTCTGTCTCGTACTCAGCTCCACAGTGGCATGCTGCAATGATTACTGGATCATTAATTTTTCTGGAGGACGTCTGTGGCTTCTTGACTGGAATAGGGTTGTAGTGGGTATGAGGGTCAATGAGTGTCAGGCACAACTGGTTGGTTTGTAGGTTGCACACTGCTCCTACTGTTGACAAGAAAGCTCTCCCAAGTAATAGAGAAGAGTTCCAGTTTAGCTTGATATCCAAGACATGTAAATCAACTGGAACTAGAGCATTACCAATCTGCACCTCTAGGTCTCTCACAATCCCTCTTGAGCTTCTCTGAGAACAATCCACGAAATTGAATAATTCCTTGGAAAGCTCCACCTGCAGACCCAGATGGTCTGCCATAACCCTAAGTAGGATGCTGTCTGATGCTCCTGTGTCGCACAAAGCATGTGGGAACTCAATACCCTTCACCGTACATGGTATTGCAAATTGCCCAGGATCACTCTTCTTCTTCAGTGTAATCCTCTTCCTCATCTTTTCTCTAGCTTCACAAAACATTCTCCTAATGTCTTCTTCAATCTCCCTTGTTTCTCTGAAGAACATCCACAATCTGTGGGTAAAATAGGTCTTCTCGAATGGCTTTTCTAAAGGAATCCTGAAAACTCTGTTTTGGAAACTTTCCATTTCCTTTTCATTAGCTCCCCTCTTCAGATGTTTCGCCACTTTTTCCTTTCTTTTCCTCAGGGTTCTTCCCATAGGAACCCTATCAACTTCCACAGGATCTGCTGCATCATTTGAAGGTATCCTGATGGTTTCTGGTGGGTTATCTGAAGGTTTGGGTTTGGGCCTGAGTGCATTTAGACAAGCAACATCTATCTTTGGTATCTGCACTCGGTACGTAAGAAGTGCTCGTCGATCGATGGGCGCTGGAGGTTGTCGATCGATGGTGGTCTCTTGTTGTCGATTGACGGGAGTATCTGAATGTCGATCAATTTTGACGTAAACAGGGCTGGGCGGATGTGGGTGTCGTGTTGCGAACTCCAAGTGAGTCAGAATCCTCACGGCATTGCAAGATGCGGTTGACTCCGTAGGTGTCATCGATCGATGCTCTGGAGAGCTTGTCGATCGATTTGGATTGAAATCCGTCGATCGATGTTTGAAGTCCGGCGTCGATCGACACCAGTGCGATCCGTCGAAGGTCATCGAACTTTCTACTTTGAAATCTCCTTCTTACAGCTTCTTTTGCTTTACTACTTGCAAGAAATCATCTCCTATGATGGCATTCATGTGGTGTTTCATCACATCATCTCCTACCCCTCTTGTTAAGGCTTCCTGCCTCTTAACAACTTCTCCTGTCTGAACAACTTGCATCTCCAGCTTCTTCACATGAGTACTTAAAGTTTCAAACTTTGTGTTCAGGTTGGTGTAGACATAATCAATCTTCCCATTGAAGTCCACCGTCATGCGCTGCTGTCCCTCAAGAACTCTGTCAAACATCTCTTCAATCTTGCTCTCTTGAGTAGGTGGTGGTGGATTCTGGTAGTAGGAATTTTCATAACCTCTATTGTTGCTGTAGGGTTTCTGGTGCTGCGAACTCTGGTTTAAATTACCCCTATTTCCATAAGAGTTTTTGTTTCCACCCTGGTTTCCAGATCCTTGGAATCCAGTTCCACCAATGAAGTTCACCTCTTCTTCTTCCTCTGCTCTACCCTCTATGTCTACAGCCTCTGCATCTTCAACCAAGCAGACCTGCTTCCTGAGAAGCTTGTGAACACTGTCCAGCTTTGCCTTCACTTCATCCATCTGATCATAACCAAGGATGGTGGCAGATCTCTTCCTCTCAAAGTCAGTGTTCTTGGTGCTGCTGCTGGATACTAAGTTCTCACTGACTTTCACAGCCTCCTCTGGATTCCTTGTGTTGAAGTTCTCATTGCTGGAAGCATCAAGAGCCATCTGGTACTGCACCGCGATGCCTCTGTAGAAAGTACTGAGCAGTTGTACTTCATTGAATCCATGGTGTGGACAATCTCTCTGATAATACTTGAATCTGATCCAGGAGCTTCTGAATGACTCTGCAGGATCTTGAGTGAAAGTAGCAATCTTGCTCCTCAATTCTTCAGCACGCGCTTCATCAAAGAAGTTGCATAAGAATGCATTCTTGATGTCGCTCTAGGATGTAAGAGATCCTGGTGGTAACTGCTTAAGCCAATGCGAAGCATCTCCAACAAGTGAGTACTTGAAGAGCTTGCATAGGAGGTAGTCTTCAGAGACTCCCTCGACTTTATTAGCAGATATAAGATCCTCGAACCTCTCCAGATGATCCATAGGATGCTCGTGAGATAACCCATAATAGGGTGTCTGTCCCACGAGTGTGTAGTACTGCGGCTTCAACTCGAAATTCCCCCTCTGAATAGTTGGAGGACGAATCTGTTGGTGTAGATCTGATCTGGACGGTTGTAGTCAGCCAATTTTCTGGGTCGAGCAGCCTCATCTTCAGGTAGAGTAGTTCCTGTAGAATCAGTATCAGACTCAGGGATTGCAGCCCCCTGAGCATCTATCCTCTGACCAACTGCATTACGCAGATGACCTTCCTGGTCATGCAGGTCTCCTCTCTCATCACGTACAAGAATCAAAGTCGCAACCATGTCTCGCGGCTCAGTATCGATCGATGTCAGGACTGAAGTATCGATCGATGTCGGATGGAAGATGTCGGTCGACGGAAGATGAGTGTCTTCGGTCGATGGTAGTGAGCGAGTGTCGGTCGTCGAGACTAGTGTCTGGGTCGACGGTGGCTTACGAAAATCGAGCGACGAACAAGTGTTGTTGTCGATCGATGAGGAACATACTTCCTTGCGGATTGAACGCTCCAAGCTTGCAAGATCTGCTGAGTATAGCAGTTGAGTTTCCTTGTTGCTTCTGGTACTGCTGGGCATGTACCTGAAAAGGCAAAAAAAAAAATTTGTGTCAGAAATTGATTTTAAACTTAACAAGGTCAAATCTAATAGGCGATCAAAGCTCTCCGGCAACGGCGCCAAATTTGATATCACTCAAATTACCCTAAGGAGTGATTTTACGCTCTCAAATAAGAGGTTTAATTATAGTACTTAGTGATCGAATCCACAAGGAGCTAAGGAACCAGCCATAAAAACTAAAATAAGAAACAAAATAGCTTTGGAAATCAAATTTTCTAGAGCTTTATATTTATTGCTCTTGAAATAATTAACCCACAGCTACATGAATAAAATCTACGGCTATTATTTTAAAGCCAAAAAATAAAAGCCAAAACACTTACCAATCATCCCGTTCATTACCCCGTTCAAAAATAAGTTGCATCTTATAACCAAACATGGTCAATGGTATTTTCCATCTTACTTATGTAGTATTTATGCATATGAATTGATGTTGATACTTGTTTTCAACAGTTTGGGAGACAAGTCTTGGGACTGGAACAAACTATGACCCACTGCTTACAGATATTTTTGAACCATCAAATGCTTTTTTTTTAAACCAACTGCAACCGGTTAAGCCTAAATACCATTGGCTCCACGATCGAATCATTTATAAAAT
The DNA here is from genome assembly GCF_020379485.1 of Brassica napus. Lineage (NCBI taxonomy): Eukaryota > Viridiplantae > Streptophyta > Magnoliopsida > Brassicales > Brassicaceae > Brassica > Brassica napus. The sequence continues at coordinate 41,457,710 of NC_063452.1, read as the reverse complement.
ATATGTGACCTTTATATTTAGTAATCCACCTAACCGTGTGTCTCACGTAGATAGGACTTGGGATACGTTGAACAGGAAGAACATTACAACTACGTGCATATGGATCAAATACACAATGCAATTTTTGTTAACAATAAAAGAGACTATCTGAGTATAAGACGTTATCTACATCACTAGAAAACCTAGGAAGAACGTTAGGGAAGTCATATTTTTTGAAATCAGTGAACTCGAACTTATACGGCCTTTTATGCATCTAATTTGGTAAAACATAACATCTAGACTTTACAGAATGAAGTCATATTTTTTAAAATCAGTGCACTTATGTACACATATCATCAGTGAAAATTAACTTAACATAATCGGGTATTTCCGTTGATTTTGAGTACTTTGCTGAATATAGTCAGTCTAGAAATTTTGAAAGTTATAACCGATTTAATAAGATTTTTAATAAAAAAAAATTTCAGACCAAATGCTCAATATTCTTTAATGAGGAAAAAATAATTTGGGATACTCTTACTTATTCTACATACTAAAGTTTTAATAAATTAAGATAATTCCATATTTACGCTTACGTCTTTCCCTCCGATTTCAAAATTCAAAACTAAAATTTCAATTTTTCTAATTCTGATTATAATTTTTATTTCTTAGTACAACTTCCTGAAACTAACACTTAATTATACCAAGTTATACCTTTGTTCGAGTAAAACTTGGTAAAACTGAGTTCAAGTTATACCAAGCTGTACCATTTATCCGAGTACAACTTGGTATAACTAGGATTCAGTTTTACCAAGTTATACTTAGACAATGGTACAACTTGGTATAACTGAGTTTAATTTTGTCAAATTGTACAATTATACAAAGGGTTACTCAAGAGATGGTATAATTTGGTCTGAAATAGAAAAAGAAAAAAGAAAAGATAAATCTGAATAAGAAAACAAAAAAAATCGAAGAACAAGATAAAATATAAAGCTTTGGGTGAAATCAAAGAGAAAAAATGGATTGAAAAAGAACAAGAGAATGATAAGATGAAGAAGAGAAAACCAAAGAAGAAAAAGAAGAAGAGAAAATCGAAGAACAAAGTAGAGAAAAGCGAAGAACAAAAGAAAAAAACCAAATAAGGAGGAGTGGATTGAAGAAAAATGAGGAAGAGATCAAAAGAGTGAAGAGACGACCGAAAATAAGGAGAATGTTAAAAAATTGAAGAAAATGAAGAAAGCAGAAGAATAATAGAGATGAAAATGAAAGAAGGCGTACAAATTTAGGTTTAAAGCAGTAATAGCATAACCTATAAATAGATAGATTTATTTAGGTTTAGTTGGGTTTTCACATTAATATTGAATTAAAAATAATAGAAATAAAATAAATTTTGAAAGAGAGTATATATGGGAATAAAATATGGGGAGAAGAGCATATGGGCAAGATTCAAAAATTTCTTATGAATTTGACAGCATTTATGTTTATGTAAACTACTTTTAAAAATTTGGGAACCATAGATCAATGTTTTACTTGTCTACTAGGTGTTTTCCTACACAATATGCAGAAATAAAAGTTTTCAAAATTAAATTATATTTAAAATAATGTTTTTGTTATTTTTTTTAGATTTTCCCAATATATAGTTTAAATTTTATTTAACCAAACATTAAAATTAAGTTAAAATAATTATTTATTTTAAATTTATATTTAAGAATATATGTGTGTATATTTAAAATTATAATTTTGGATAATTTTTTTATATATTTGTTTTGGTCAAAATATTAAATAGAATTGTATAAAATTAAGAGAAAATTTGTTAGGTATATAATTATCAAAACGTAAAACAAATATTATTTTTAAATTGGCAGATATGAAAAGAAACTAATGGTATAACAATCCAATAATTTTTTTTTAAATGTAGAAATGTTGAAGATTTTTTTTGTAATAAAATATAATTATAAAAAATAAAATATTATTTTGAATTTTTAAAATACTTTTATATTTATATTTCTATTATTATATTTTTTGTCATTAACTTATACTTACTCATACTGACTCTGTGAACCAAACCGAGAGATCTGCATCCATGTGAACGACAAAAGATGGTTGCTTCCTTACACTTCGTGCTAGGCTATTCGCCTTTGAATTTTGCGTCCTTGGTTCATTGATGATCTCTTATCGGAGAAAACTTTCTTTCAGGATTTTAAAATCTTCCAAATAACTTGCAAAAGATGGCCATTCTTCTGGTTCCGAAACCATCTTCACCAATTGAGAACAATCCATTGCAAACGTGACCTTAAAGTGGTGTAAGTTCCTCATACATTCCATTGCTCAGAGTAGCGCTTCCATCTCCGCATGAAGATGAGAGAGACTAGCCCGAACATTCCTCACCCCCATCAGCCCATCAAATCCTTCTAGAGTACTGAGCCAACCTTGTCCGGAGAAAGTATCATTCTCTTTCCAGTAACCTCTACGTGTGGTACTGTCCTCTATTCGTTCAATATTTGTGCCTCAGCCCAGAGTGTTGATTTTGTTTATGCCAATTTGAGCATTTCCCTAGGATCAGTGTCCATATTACTGAAGACTTTATTATTCCTTCCTTTCAAATGTACTATATTATCCATGCAAACTGATGATCATCCATCTGCGGGAAACCTCTCTAGAAGAGATGATCCATGTTTGTGAAGAGACAACTTTTTGGGAAAATAGCTGGATTTGATGGTATCCGAGAGAGATCCCAAACCTGAAGTGCTGAAGCTCATTCAAAAAATACATGGTTTATCGTTTCCTCATAGGCTACGCATCTTGTACAACATATGTCCCCTTGTATCCCTCGCGTTTGCAGATTCTTCTTCACTGCTATACATCCAGTCACCAATTGTCATAGGAAATGTTTTATCTTTAGTGGACATCGTATTTTCCAACAGAATTCCTTCAATACATCAACTGTGGGTCCAAACATTAGTGGTGGTATTTCCTTGTTTGGGTAAACCCGTTACGCTTGATATCCTGATTTAATCGTATATTTCCCATTTTTTTGTAAAATGTCATCTATCTATATCTATCATCTGAGTCCAACTTAGTTGTATGCTTTCTATAATTTTCACATCCGGTGGGTCCACCAAATCCCGAATTGCCTGCGAGTTCAAAGTTCGCGAAGTGGAATCAACGAGAGAATCCACTGTGAGGTCTGGGTAGAAATTGTGTTGGTTTTTCTCGGGCGAGTGGTTGGGAGCCATAGATCGTTCCATACAGATATAGATGATCCCGATCCCATCCTTTTGATTAATATGAACGAATCGGCTCCAGGGGTGAGGCGTTCCTGTAATACCGACCTTTGAAAACTCGAGAAAATAAAGTGTTTGGCTTCTCTATCAGATGCCATAAATACTTTGTCCCATGATTTCCAGTGCATGCCTCTGGATTCCACGAGAATTGTGCTACCGCACTCGTCAGTTTTTTTTTGCGGTTGCCTTAGGTGAACGATAGCAAGACATCACATGATTTCGTAATGCCGTAACCACTGATTTAATGATCATTAACTTTCCTCCTTTTGTGAAAACTTAAAAATCCAACCGTTGACTCTATTATTATATTATTTAATATTTTATTAATGATGATAAATGAGTTATTACTTTATTTTCAAAAACTTACCAAAAATAAAAATTAATATTAAATGTGAATGTCCGTGTCATTATTAGCTTCTAGCCATGTCATCATTTTCACTAAGCCATATCATTTTTCTAACAAAAATGAACTTGGTGATGATACATAAGCAAAATTCAAAAAATCACTTCACCAATAATGTACTTTGTTTAGCACCGATCTAAGGGGTGTGTTATTTAAATTTTGTAAATATATCCAGTGCTGTTGTTTCCACTCGGTAGAAACATATTCAAACTTTAATTCGTTTTTTTTTTCACATTAATTCGGTTTAAGTCTCCTATTTTCACATTCTAGAAAATAAACATTTAGTCCAAAGATCCAACCAGAACAACACGAAGTAGAATATGCAACTAGCCATTCATAATTTTTTTGGTCAAGCTAAGTTAATTACTTAATTTTTGGTAAAATTTACAGAAGTTTTTACGGTCACAATTATGAAAGCGGTATATGAATGCTTTTGTTAGTGGCTTTTCATATGGCGTGTGAATAAAAAGAAAAGACTAAATTTACTAGATACAAATGTAAATCTTTATTGACACCTAGATTATTGACACCTATACAAATGTAAATCTTTTTTTACTGTAATGATTCATAATCCAGTCTCTCTCTTTTTTTTTTTCTTGACTATCAAAATATGTTGTATTCAATTGGTCCATAGCGTTTAACCATTTACTAATCAATCTGTCCCATGATCCTATTTTTAGTTTTAACAAAAAAAACTAGAGGCTGACCGGCACGTCCGTGCATGTAAAATTACATTTATAAATGAATAGCTTAAATATAATCGTAAAAATTTTAAATATATGATTTACATTTTAATATTATATATAATGTAATTTTATAATTTTTTTTTTATTTGGCATTACCAATATATAAAGATTTCTTTTATTCATTTTACTCGGAAAAATTACATGCTTACCACTTTCATGCTACCACTTTTCATACCACCACTTAAGAGACATTTTCAAAAATACTTTATTCATTAAACGGCAAAAGACTCTTATGTCCTTGTTCTTTATATATATAATAAATAAATATTTAAATAAATAAAAATCTAAAAAAATAAAAAATATATATATATTTTTTTTCGAATTATACTATTTCAAAATTCAAACCCTAAACCCTAAAACTCAACTCTAAACCCTAAACCATCAATCCTAAACCCTATTTCGTTTTGAAATACGCTCTAAACCCCGAAACATCAACTCTAAACCCTATACCCCGAAACATCAACTCTAAACCATAAATCCTAAACCTTCAACTCTAAACCCTAAAACATCAACTCTAAACCCTAAACCCTAAACTTCAACTCTAAACCCTAAACCATCAACACTAAACCCTAAACTATCAACACTAAACCCGAAACCCTAAAAAGGAAACTCTAAACCCTAAACCCTAAAAAATTAACTCTAAACCCTAAAACATCAACTCTAAAACATCAACTCTAAACCCTAAACCCTAAAACCTAAACCCTAAACCCTAAACCCTAAACTCTAAACTCTAAACTCTAAACTCTAAACCCTAAACCCTAAACCCTAAAACCCTAGAGTTGATGTTTTAGGGTTTAGATTTGAAGGTTTAGGTTTTTAGGGTTTAGGGTTTACGTTTAGGGTTTAGAGTTGATGTTTTAGGGTTTAGATTTGAAGGTTTAGAGTTTAGGATTTCGAGTTGATGTTTCAGGGTTTAGGTTTTAGAGTTGTTGTTTCATGGTTTAGGGTTTAGAGTTGATGATTTAGGGTTTATAGTTGATGTTTTAAGTTTAGATTTACGGTTTAGGGTTTACGTTTAGGGTTTAGAGTTGATGTTTTAGGGTTTAGATTTGATGGTTTAGGGTTTAGGGTTTAAAGTTGATGTTTCGGGGTATAGGGTTTAGGGTTGATGTTTCATGGTTTAGGGTTTAGAGTTGATGATTTAGGGTTTAAAGTTGATGTTTTAAGTTTAGATTAATTAACCATATGTTTTTTTGTCAAATTTAATCAAAAGGTTATATATGTCTTTTATCTTTCAATAAAGATGAGGGTAAAAGTGGTTAGTGTAAACATGAAAAGTGGTACTTTGAAAATTGTATTTTTTGGCAATTTCCCATTTTACTTTGTTATTACTTATTATTACATATATTATATTAATTTTGGTATAATAAATTCATAATCATAAATAATCAAATAGAATCCCTTAAAAATATTTCTTTGTTTAATTTCTACAACTTACATACAATATTTTTTTAAATTTATATAATTATACTATAGAACATATATTTTTTCAAGATTATTTATATTTCCTTGTTGTGTTTAAAAAAATATCCTTTAGCATCTATAATTTTAGTATATAGCATGATTTATAAGTAAATTAATATATTTTTATGGTTAAATAATTTAGACTTATTATTTTAGTAGATTTTATACATAGTTTACGAATTTTTACCCGCCCTAATGGTGAATGATATTTCAAATGACTTTAAAAAAAATAAATTCATTTATCAATTTAATAGAATTTTATATTTAATTCATATAGTCATTCTATTTTAATATAATATAGACTGTAATTAAAAGTTTATGGAAATAACATACAAAATTTATTTTTTATTTTATAATAAAATCTTAATTAACATTAATTTGTAATAATATTATACTACTAATTACGAAAATAATTAATGCATTATTTTATAAAAATATTTAAAATTTATTAAGATTTTGTTAGATTTTTTTTGTCAACAGAATTTATATAATTAAAAATAAAATTATGTCATTTTTATAAGTGAAGTTGTTATATGTGTCGATTATATAAAATTTGATATCTTAATGATACCAAAATATCAATAGAAATAAATGAAATGATTTTTTTAGGAGAAGTCCATTTTAAAAAAAAATCATACACGAAGAAAAGTTGTGACTATTTTTTTGACAAAAGAATATAATCATATTTTTACTAGAATCTGCGCGTTGATAATTTGATATGTGGATGTCTGATGGTATATTGTTTTTGCATTGGTGAGCCATTTTAATTACGTTATTTATAAATGTTAACTGATCAGAATAATGGTTATTCGATATAAATTATAAGGTATAAAATTGAGTTTTAGAATTTAGTTACTATTTAGTTTTAGTACTAAGTTACTTTGTAAACAACATAAAATAATGAAATGCAGTTTTCATTTTGAATATTTATTGTTGATTGCGTAGTTAATCAACAAGAAAAAGTGTGTCAAACTGAAAAACCTTCCCCTCCTTATATTCTCTCTCTAATTTTTCTTTCGAGTCCGCCTATGTTTTCAGCTCTTTCGCGTTGGCCACCGGTGCTCTCCGACCGGGCCTCGTGACTGTTCGTGTTCATCGTCTTCACCCTATGATATCTTCTCATTGTCTCTCCTCTTTTCTCAGTGTGTCTGGGTCCGATGGGGTCTCCTCCGCCGGATCTAACTGAATTCAATGGGTCTTTGGTATTTTCAGACCACCAGCGAGGCGAGATGTGTCTATGATGGCTCTGGGTGTAATAACCCTCACAAGCATATAGAATTTTGGTCGAGAAAAATTCCACTCGACCAATTCAGGTTTAGTCTTTTCTTAGCTTGTGGTCGGACTGCTCTTAAAGAGCCTAGCTAAGTATATTTAATCTGAATTGTTCTGAGCTGAATTAACCTATCTGATAAGAACTTAGAAGAGTTGAATTTCTGTTTGAGCTTGCCTTAGCATCTGTCATGAATCTTGAACTGTGGGGATGAATCAGACTGATGAACCATATGTTCCAACTATTTTTTTGTGAATTTAGATACTCGAGGAGAGTGGTCGGGCCAGCTGGATCATGCCTAGACCTCATTCTGTTTTGGGAGTTAGCAAGTGATAAACGTTTAGCTTGAGCTCGAGTCTAGTATTCATTAGCCAATGTCATGGAATCAAAGGTGAGTCTAGATAGATGATTAAAGAGTTATGAATTAGTGTTGCGTGATTGAAATTGTAGATGATTGATAGGCTTTGTCTCTTGATCAATATTGAATTGGTGAGGTGTTTACTTAGTGTAAACACTTAATAAATATTTAAGAATGATCATAGAGGTTTATTCCAAACCTTAGTACTTGTTCTCCAGTACTACTACATATGTATAGTATTAAATATATGAGTAAAAATCATGTGAAGTCTTATTGTACACTCACGATCCCGAAAGTTCCCGCATTACCGTGAATTGTTCCTGCGATACGGAACAAGATCACGAAGACACGATGATGGGGTCGCACCCTAGAGGCCGTGTAACTGCATGCAGCGTTAGATGTTCGATCTTGGAATATCTAATGAAGATGATGGTTATATTTATTTCTCCTCTAGGCTCGGTTAGCCTTGGTGGTTTTCCGGGTTTAGCCTATATATAAATATTATAAGTATGAGTGAATGGCGGGTGTCGTGGAGATGATGTTTAAGATAAGATTCACATCGATGAAATGATAGGCCTTATATGCATTATTAATATATGTTGGGATGCGGGACTAGGCTTACTGAGTAAACTAGTTAGTCATGACTCATTTGTGATGCAGGTAACCAGTAGACGGGAGACCTTACTCTAGGACGGGAAGGAACATCATTAGCCATCAGTAGTTTTATTATCCTTGCAAAGTCATTTTGATATATCTTATGTATAAGATTTGTAGACCGAAAACCTCGAGGTTAATTTATAACAAATTTTGTAAGATGCTTTTAAATGATATATAAAGAATGTTTTTAAAGTACAGGTTCCATATGATATTAGTCCTTGTCCGGACGAACTAACTATCGGATATTGCTTTTCGGGTTGAAAAGCCTAGAGTGGTATTCAATAGGAGCGTTGGTGTTCTTTGGTTGTTGGTCTAAGGTGATCGGAAGTATTATTGCGGGAACCGAAATTCGCACGGTCGATTTTTGTTTAAATAAGGAAACTAAGAAAATCCTAATTTCCCAGAGGTCCCGGATATCTGCTAATACCACACGCCAAGCAATCAGAACACAATAATGACAACGATAAAGTATAAGAAATCGAAAAGAGAGCAAAGTAGATATTATTCCGAATTTGCGTTTGAGAGTTACAACAAGGTAAGAGCTTGGGCTGCGAGAGCTGTCGGCGAGATTCCTAGTTCTAAAACCCTAAGACGGCAATAACCTAGTTGAGTCGCAGCTCGAATAACAAAAACGGAAATATGCCTAAATCACTCTAAGTGCTAAGTTTGCTGTGAAAAGTCCTCCTTCCTTGCCTCTCGCCTAGGACTCCTTATATACTGGCTCCAAGGTCGGTTTACGCTTTTCCTCTTCTGCCCTTAAGCCGCCATAGCATAAAAATGGAGATATTCCATTTTTTCCGATCTTCGTAATTATCTTCAAAATTTCGTTTTTATCCGTGGAAACTTGACATTTATCTTTCCTTGCGAACCAAGCGTAAACCGACATGCGGCTTACGGGCTGTTGGTTAAGAAATCGTAAGTTGGGCTAATGTCGTATCGACGTTTCAGAAGAGCTCGGTCGCTACGTAGCGACCAAGCGAGTGGCTCGAGCTCGGTCGCTACGTAGCAACCGAGCTCCAGCTACGTAGCGACCGAGCGGAATGGACGTTTGGTTGCTACCGACCGATCCCATCCTTTTGATTAATATGAACGAATCGGCTCCAGGGGTGAGGCGTTCCTGTAATACCGACCTTTGAAAACTCGAGAAAATAAAGTGTTTGGCTTCTCTATCAGATGCCATAAATACTTTGTCCCATGATTTCCAGTGCATGCCTCTGGATTCCACGAGAATTGTGCTACCGCACTCGTCAGTTTTTTTTTGCGGTTGCCTTAGGTGAACGATAGCAAGACATCACATGATTTCGTAATGCCGTAACCACTGATTTAATGATCATTAACTTTCCTCCTTTTGTGAAAACTTAAAAATCCAACCGTTGACTCTATTATTATATTATTTAATATTTTATTAATGATGATAAATGAGTTATTACTTTATTTTCAAAAACTTACCAAAAATAAAAATTAATATTAAATGTGAATGTCCGTGTCATTATTAGCTTCTAGCCATGTCATCATTTTCACTAAGCCATATCATTTTTCTAACAAAAATGAACTTGGTGATGATACATAAGCAAAATTCAAAAAATCACTTCACCAATAATGTACTTTGTTTAGCACCGATCTAAGGGGTGTGTTATTTAAATTTTGTAAATATATCCAGTGCTGTTGTTTCCACTCGGTAGAAACATATTCAAACTTTAATTCGTTTTTTTTTTCACATTAATTCGGTTTAAGTCTCCTATTTTCACATTCTAGAAAATAAACATTTAGTCCAAAGATCCAACCAGAACAACACGAAGTAGAATATGCAACTAGCCATTCATAATTTTTTTGGTCAAGCTAAGTTAATTACTTAATTTTTGGTAAAATTTACAGAAGTTTTTACGGTCACAATTATGAAAGCGGTATATGAATGCTTTTGTTAGTGGCTTTTCATATGGCGTGTGAATAAAAAGAAAAGACTAAATTTACTAGATACAAATGTAAATCTTTATTGACACCTAGATTATTGACACCTATACAAATGTAAATCTTTTTTTACTGTAATGATTCATAATCCAGTCTCTCTCTTTTTTTTTTTCTTGACTATCAAAATATGTTGTATTCAATTGGTCCATAGCGTTTAACCATTTACTAATCAATCTGTCCCATGATCCTATTTTTAGTTTTAACAAAAAAAACTAGAGGCTGACCGGCACGTCCGTGCATGTAAAATTACATTTATAAATGAATAGCTTAAATATAATCGTAAAAATTTTAAATATATGATTTACATTTTAATATTATATATAATGTAATTTTATAATTTTTTTTTTATTTGGCATTACCAATATATAAAGATTTCTTTTATTCATTTTACTCGGAAAAATTACATGCTTACCACTTTCATGCTACCACTTTTCATACCACCACTTAAGAGACATTTTCAAAAATACTTTATTCATTAAACGGCAAAAGACTCTTATGTCCTTGTTCTTTATATATATAATAAATAAATATTTAAATAAATAAAAATCTAAAAAAATAAAAAATATATATATTTTTTTTTCGAATTATACTATTTCAAAATTCAAACCCTAAACCCTAAAACTCAACTCTAAACCCTAAACCATCAATCCTAAACCCTATTTCGTTTTGAAATACGCTCTAAACCCCGAAACATCAACTCTAAACCCTATACCCCGAAACATCAATTCTAAACCATAAATCCTAAACCTTCAACTCTAAACCCTAAAACATCAACTCTAAACCCTAAACCCTAAACTTCAACTCTAAACCCTAAACCATCAACACTAAACCCTAAACTATCAACACTAAACCCGAAACCCTAAAAAGGAAACTCTAAACCCTAAACCCTAAAAAATTAACTCTAAACCCTAAAACATCAACTCTAAAACATCAACTCTAAACCCTAAACCCTAAAACCTAAACCCTAAACCCTAAACCCTAAACTCTAAACTCTAAACTCTAAACTCTAAACCCTAAACCCTAAACCCTAAAACCCTAGAGTTGATGTTTTAGGGTTTAGATTTGAAGGTTTAGGTTTTTAGGGTTTAGGGTTTACGTTTAGGGTTTAGAGTTGATGTTTTAGGGTTTAGATTTGAAGGTTTAGAGTTTAGGATTTCGAGTTGATGTTTCAGGGTTTAGGTTTTAGAGTTGTTGTTTCATGGTTTAGGGTTTAGAGTTGATGATTTAGGGTTTATAGTTGATGTTTTAAGTTTAGATTTACGGTTTAGGGTTTACGTTTAGGGTTTAGAGTTGATGTTTTAGGGTTTAGATTTGATGGTTTAGGGTTTAGGGTTTAAAGTTGATGTTTCGGGGTATAGGGTTTAGGGTTGATGTTTCATGGTTTAGGGTTTAGAGTTGATGATTTAGGGTTTAAAGTTGATGTTTTAAGTTTAGATTAATTAACCATATGTTTTTTTGTCAAATTTAATCAAAAGGTTATATATGTCTTTTATCTTTCAATAAAGATGAGGGTAAAAGTGGTTAGTGTAAACATGAAAAGTGGTACTTTGAAAATTGTATTTTTTGGCAATTTCCCATTTTACTTTGTTATTACTTATTATTACATATATTATATTAATTTTGGTATAATAAATTCATAATCATAAATAATCAAATAGAATCCCTTAAAAATATTTCTTTGTTTAATTTCTACAACTTACATACAATATTTTTTAAATTTATATAATTATACTATAGAACATATATTTTTTCAAGATTATTTATATTTCCTTGTTGTGTTTAAAAAAATATCCTTTAGCATCTATAATTTTAGTATATAGCATGATTTATAAGTAAATTAATATATTTTTATGGTTAAATAATTTAGACTTATTATTTTAGTAGATTTTATACATAGTTTACGAATTTTTACCCGCCCTAATGGTGAATGATATTTCAAATGACTTTAAAAAAAATAAATTCATTTATCAATTTAATAGAATTTTATATTTAATTCATATAGTCATTCTATTTTAATATAATATAGACTGTAATTAAAAGTTTATGGAAATAACATACAAAATTTATTTTTTATTTTATAATAAAATCTTAATTAACATTAATTTGTAATAATATTATACTACTAATTACGAAAATAATTAATGCATTATTTTATAAAAATATTTAAAATTTATTAAGATTTTGTTAGATTTTTTTTGTCAACAGAATTTATATAATTAAAAATAAAATTATGTCATTTTTATAAGTGAAGTTGTTATATGTGTCGATTATATAAAATTTGATATCTTAATGATACCAAAATATCAATAGAAATAAATGAAATGATTTTTTTAGGAGAAGTCCATTTTAAAAAAAAATCATACACGAAGAAAAGTTGTGACTATTTTTTTGACAAAAGAATATAATCATATTTTTACTAGAATCTGCGCGTTGATAATTTGATATGTGGATGTCTGATGGTATATTGTTTTTGCATTGGTGAGCCATTTTAATTACGTTATTTATAAATGTTAACTGATCAGAATAATGGTTATTCGATATAAATTATAAGGTATAAAATTGAGTTTTAGAATTTAGTTACTATTTAGTTTTAGTACTAAGTTACTTTGTAAACAACATAAAATAATGAAATGCAGTTTTCATTTTGAATATTTATTGTTGATTGCGTAGTTAATCAACAAGAAAAAGTGTGTCAAACTGAAAAACCTTCCCCTCCTTATATTCTCTCTCTAATTTTTCTTTCGAGTCCGCCTATGTTTTCAGCTCTTTCGCGTTGGCCACCGGTGCTCTCCGACCGGGCCTCGTGACTGTTCGTGTTCATCGTCTTCACCCTATGATATCTTCTCATTGTCTCTCCTCTTTTCTCAGTGTGTCTGGGTCCGATGGGGTCTCCTCCGCCGGATCTAACTGAATTCAATGGGTCTTTGGTATTTTCAGACCACCAGCGAGGCGAGATGTGTCTATGATGGCTCTGGGTGTAATAACCCTCACAAGCATATAGAATTTTGGTCGAGAAAAATTCCACTCGACCAATTCAGGTTTAGTCTTTTCTTAGCTTGTGGTCGGACTGCTCTTAAAGAGCCTAGCTAAGTATATTTAATCTGAATTGTTCTGAGCTGAATTAACCTATCTGATAAGAACTTAGAAGAGTTGAATTTCTGTTTGAGCTTGCCTTAGCATCTGTCATGAATCTTGAACTGTGGGGATGAATCAGACTGATGAACCATATGTTCCAACTATTTTTTTGTGAATTTAGATACTCGAGGAGAGTGGTCGGGCCAGCTGGATCATGCCTAGACCTCATTCTGTTTTGGGAGTTAGCAAGTGATAAACGTTTAGCTTGAGCTCGAGTCTAGTATTCATTAGCCAATGTCATGGAATCAAAGGTGAGTCTAGATAGATGATTAAAGAGTTATGAATTAGTGTTGCGTGATTGAAATTGTAGATGATTGATAGGCTTTGTCTCTTGATCAATATTGAATTGGTGAGGTGTTTACTTAGTGTAAACACTTAATAAATATTTAAGAATGATCATAGAGGTTTATTCCAAACCTTAGTACTTGTTCTCCAGTACTACTACATATGTATAGTATTAAATATATGAGTAAAAATCATGTGAAGTCTTATTGTACACTCACGATCCCGAAAGTTCCCGCATTACCGTGAATTGTTCCTGCGATACGGAACAAGATCACGAAGACACGATGATGGGGTCGCACCCTAGAGGCCGTGTAACTGCATGCAGCGTTAGATGTTCGATCTTGGAATATCTAATGAAGATGATGGTTATATTTATTTCTCCTCTAGGCTCGGTTAGCCTTGGTGGTTTTCCGGGTTTAGCCTATATATAAATATTATAAGTATGAGTGAATGGCGGGTGTCGTGGAGATGATGTTTAAGATAAGATTCACATCGATGAAATGATAGGCCTTATATGCATTATTAATATATGTTGGGATGCGGGACTAGGCTTACTGAGTAAACTAGTTAGTCATGACTCATTTGTGATGCAGGTAACCAGTAGACGGGAGACCTTACTCTAGGACGGGAAGGAACATCATTAGCCATCAGTAGTTTTATTATCCTTGCAAAGTCATTTTGATATATCTTATGTATAAGATTTGTAGACCGAAAACCTCGAGGTTAATTTATAACAAATTTTGTAAGATGCTTTTAAATGATATATAAAGAATGTTTTTAAAGTACAGGTTCCATATGATATTAGTCCTTGTCCGGACGAACTAACTATCGGATATTGCTTTTCGGGTTGAAAAGCCTAGAGTGGTATTCAATAGGAGCGTTGGTGTTCTTTGGTTGTTGGTCTAAGGTGATCGGAAGTATTATTGCGGGAACCGAAATTCGCACGGTCGATTTTTGTTTAAATAAGGAAACTAAGAAAATCCTAATTTCCCAGAGGTCCCGGATATCTGCTAATACCACACGCCAAGCAATCAGAACACAATAATGACAACGATAAAGTATAAGAAATCGAAAAGAGAGCAAAGTAGATATTATTCCGAATTTGCGTTTGAGAGTTACAACAAGGTAAGAGCTTGGGCTGCGAGAGCTGTCGGCGAGATTCCTAGTTCTAAAACCCTAAGACGGCAATAACCTAGTTGAGTCGCAGCTCGAATAACAAAAACGGAAATATGCCTAAATCACTCTAAGTGCTAAGTTTGCTGTGAAAAGTCCTCCTTCCTTGCCTCTCGCCTAGGACTCCTTATATACTGGCTCCAAGGTCGGTTTACGCTTTTCCTCTTCTGCCCTTAAGCCGCCATAGCATAAAAATGGAGATATTCCATTTTTTCCGATCTTCGTAATTATCTTCAAAATTTCGTTTTTATCCGTGGAAACTTGACATTTATCTTTCCTTGCGAACCAAGCGTAAACCGACATGCGGCTTACGGGCTGTTGGTTAAGAAATCGTAAGTTGGGCTAATGTCGTATCGACGTTTCAGAAGAGCTCGGTCGCTACGTAGCGACCAAGCGAGTGGCTCGAGCTCGGTCGCTACGTAGCAACCGAGCTCCAGCTACGTAGCGACCGAGCGGAATGGACGTTTGGTTGCTACGTAGCGACTGAGCCTTGGCTCGAACTCGGTCGCTACGTAGCGACCGAGCGGAGCACGTGTTCGGTCGCTGCATAACGATCCTTTTCGAGCTCTTGTCCGATGACTCGCGTTTCCTCCGCAAAGCTTTTCGCAAAGAAGAATCTATTTCGAAAAAGTATTTGTCGAAGAAGGTTTCTACGTTTTTCTTCTTCGGGGATTTGGATGTTAACTTCGTCGTAACCGTTTTTGATCCCAACAACGTTTATGCCGATTTTTACGGACTTTCAGATATTGATTCCGTCGTGACCGATTTTGACCCCAACAGTTAGCCCCCCAGCTCGTTAGAACCATGAGCTTCTAGCGTGAGGTTTTAGCGAGTGGCTTGGCAAGTTAGGTGAGTTAGGCGGAATTAATGGTTGAAAAGGTTCGTGGTAAGTGGTCTTCTCGCTCTTCTAAGAGTAGAACGCGATAAGATTGGGGCTGCGCCTTAAGACGGCTGCCTACGTACCCTTGTTGAAGGGATCAAGCCTTTCGTAGTTCGTCTTGGAGTTAAGGTTCTTATGACTTGTTTTCCAGCGAGACCTTTACTGTCTAGTTTTTATGTAGCGGTTATCAGGCGTGTTGCTGCCGATGGCATTTTATATGGGTGTAGAAGGAAGACTACGAGTTGTCATCTCGTAATCTAACTCTGTGTGAACTGCTATATTCGTGATCTGTTTCGAGAGTTTTCCGCAGTGTGTAAATCTTTCGGGATTTCTGAAGACGCTCGAATATTGGCAAAGAGACAAATTTTGGGATCTCGTATCAAGGTTTTTGATACTATGCCTAGAGATGTTAGAGACCAGTGCGCTGGGTTTGGGGCAAGACCTAGGTTTACTCCTGGTTTTAGAGGGTGCGATGACTAATTCGACTTACGTATCCCGTTTCAGTTTCATCCTGATTCCATACCGATTTAAAGTCCGTGATAGGTTTTCGGCTTAAACGACTTGTATGGTTGGAACCGAGCATCTCTCCAAGGATAATTTTTAAGCCTCCTAGAAGTGCTGACCAAAAATTTTGGGTTTCTTTTATAGCGCTATTATCCTTGTGTCGGATGTACGAGAGTCATCTCCACGAGATGGCTAAGTCTGTTTAGGACGTTAAGAGTTTGTTGTGATCAGCAACAAACTTAATGGTAAAAAATACCATTTCGAGTCTTCGCGAAGGATATATTTTGAGAAGATGTTAGTGCGTACGACTGTCTGGTCTTCCAAGAAAGTGTTTTTTTCGAGGAAGAAAATTTCGTCGAAGAACAAATCTGCAGGCGTCTGCGACGTCTCGCGAGGCTGAAGATTTGTTATTCTTTCATATGCCGCGTTTCGTGCTTGAAATGTTCGCGGGCTTGAAGATGTTTTGCGATGTTGCAAGGGTTTAGTCTTAGCCCTGCGTTTGAGAAACGTTCTTGTTTGACTACAGATGTTCGCAGCCAAAATTGTTGTTCCTGTTTGGATGCTAATAATTTGATTTGCGATCGAGGAATTAGGACTGAGGTGTCGCGTAAATTTTTTCATGGGAAGAAGCGTTTTCCTTCATAGTGCTTTGTGAAGTGTTGGCTTTCCGAGCTCTATTTCGTGCATTTCTTTAGGATGTTTCGTATAGCTCTAGAAGCTTTGTTACGGATTTTTCCTTACATGCCGCGTATTATGGGTAAAACGTTGCGGGCTTAAAGTGAATTGTGGAGTGTATTGAACTCGGTCAATTTTCGAAAAGTTTAGATCTTCCTTTAACCATTTGGTTGTTAGGACTGAGTTTCGTTACGAAGAATTTATCATATGACTTCCGACTGTAGGCTATACGATAATTATTCTCTTAATAGTCACACGACGTTTTTAGACAAATCGTACATTGTCGTTTAGCCGTTAAGTGATGGAGCTATGGTTTCTCAAATAGTTTGGCTTGGCGTGAGAGATGTGTTCACTCAGATAGCCAAGGATGTTGTAGGTCAAAGATTAGACCATGGTACTTTAACATTTAAGGTTATGTTAGTTTACGATTGTCCTTAAAGGGGATGGCAAATATTGGTTTGGACCTTTAGTGGAAGGCGGAATTGACCGAGGGCCAAAGAGCGCTTGTTGAGATTGATAGGCTAAGTTTGCCGGGGTTATCCATGCTAATATGGCTGATAGTCGTAGAAAATGATTCTCCGCTCTAGGTTTCAGTTATACGACGAATATTTCGTATAATGTGACCTATAGTCTTATGAAAATCGAATCTTTTTTGCCTGAGGAAGACGAAGCCCAAGAGGTTTGCTACATAACCAGTGTGGAGTCAGTGGCGGGATGACTGCCTTCTCGGATGTGACCGAGGGAAAAGAAAAGCATAAGCCAGCGAGCCGCATGGTTCTTCATAAAGCCTGTTATGTTAACTTTAGAAAGTTTCTTCGTAAGACTTAGTCTGATTGTACGAAGGATTTTTCGCGTAAGTAACGGGGACCGGTTTTACGAAGGTTGTAGATCGGTCATATGTAAACATATGTTAAAGTAGCGTTATTTCTGTGGGTTTCACCAGAAATGTTTCTGCTGTGATTTCGATCCTAGGTGAAAGTTGCTTGGGGTTACTCATGGAGTGTTACCAAAGTTTATTTCATTACGATCTAGTCGCAGAACGTTTTTCATAGGTTTTATGAAAGGATTCTCATGACACATTCGTTTTTGGAACGAATTGGTCGACCAGAGGTGGATCTAGCCACCATCGGGAGGAAAGCGTCTCTTTGTGCACGACGCTACATCTATTCTCGAGTTTTCTTCGTCACAAATGTTTTCGATGCTTTTCCGTGACTCACTTGGTACAACGGAAACTGAAAGAAATGCTTTGGTGATTGAAGATTTCTCGTAGAAATTCTTAAACGAAACTGGCTTTCTAAAACTGGAAAGGGCTTCAATACTTTGGCTAATCATCGAGTTTCAGTTTGATATTGGTATATGTTTACGCATGATTGCGACAAGAAATGATGTATAGTCTTTGAGATTATGTTCATGATCGTCTGGATATGTTGCTAGCGTTTAGACGAATTTTAGATTGTCGTTTGCCTATTTGAGACGATTTGCAAAAGTTTTTGAAGTTTGGGAGTATACGAGTATAGTATACGTACCTACTCCCCCTTTTTTTTTTACGAAAGAAAACAGTTGAACCGATACATTGAAGGGTTGTGTAGGTTTCTTCTTCTAAGGTTTGAAATGATCAATAATCCTGGACGATTTAAAGACGACGCTTGGACTGTGATTTGGTTTGTTTCCACTTTGACGACTTGGAATACGTCGGTTCCGAGAAAATTGCTAGAAAAGAATCGGTTTTAAGACGACGTTCATGTCTCTAGTTTTCTCTCTCTTTAGGAAGCGAGTTTGATATACGTGGCGATTGTTTCTCGATTTTCGGAGAGTTTAGATCGGTTTGCAAGATCTGGGTGAACAGTTATGGAACGATATATCGAGTCAAGAAAAATCGCCTAAGACTTAGTTCGCTAGACTATCCACCTAGGTTTTACGTTCCCTAAAGTTCTATGGCAGTCTCAAAGGCGTTTTTATTTCTTAGTAATTTCCTACGAAAATTCCAAGTCTGATTTCAAAAATTTCAAGTCGGAAATACCTTAGTTCTCTCGAAGACGCAGTTTTGTCTCTTCTCAGTTTTGCTTGCTTATTTCCCCTTCCTCTTCTCGTGTATGTTCGCCATTTTCGATATTGGTCTTTATCCTTTAAACTTGAAATTTATCTTCCGAACTTGGCTGTTATCTTCTCCATAGATACGTCGTCAATTTTTATAAAAAGGTTCAACGTAATCGTATAGTTGAGGCGGCTGAGGTGTTAAGTTAACAGTTGCCGTTTTATACGATTAATCTGAATCCAAGCGAGAAAACAAGTCTTTGCGGTTTTTTTTTTTATCGTAAAGTTTCAATGGTAACTCCAATCAAGACAAAACAAGAGACGTTTTGATCGAGATTTGAAGGAGAACACAAAGATGGAGGTAAGGGCGAGTAGGAGCAAGCGAAGGAGTTTAGAAGAGTCATACTTGTTTTTGTTGTAAAATCTCAACGGAAACCCCGATTGAGATGAAACGAAAAGCGTTTCGATGAGGATTCAAAAGAGAACCTAAAGGAGGACCTTTCTGAGGCCTGACAGGTCGCTATGTAGCGAGTGAAGGTCTGACAGGTCGCTACGTAGCGAGTGGAAGCAAGCTAAGAAGAGTCCTACTTGTTTTCGTCGTAAAATCTCAACGGAAACTCCGATTGAGACGAAATGAAAAGCGTTTCGATGAGGATTCAAAAGAGAACCTAAAGGAGGACCTTTCTGAGGCCTGACTGGTCGTTATGTAGCGAGTGAAGTTCTGACAGGTCGCTACATAGCGAGTGGAAGCAAGCCAAGAAGAGTCCTACTTGTTTTCGTCGTAAAATCTCAACGGAAACTCCGATTGAGACGAAACGAAAAGCGTTTCGATGAGGATTCAAACGAGAACGCAAAGGAGGGCCTTTCTGAGGCCTGACAGGTCGCTATGTAGCGAGTGAAGGTCTGACAGGTCGCTACGTAGCGAGTGGAAACAAGCCAAGAAGAGTCCTACTTGTTTTCGTCGTAAAATCTCAACGGAAACTCTGATTGAGACGAAACGAAAACCGTTTCGATGAGGATTCAAAGGAGAACGCAAAGGGGGACCTTTCTGAGGCCTTGCAGGTCGCTACATAGCGAGTGGAGAGTTGGCTTGAGCTCGGTCGCTACGTAGCGACCGAGCTGTGTGCGTGCTCGGTCGCTACGTAGCGACCGAGCTGTGTGCGTGCTCGGTCGCTACGTAGCGACCGAGCTGTGTGCGTTCTTGGTCGCTACGTAGCGACCGAGCTGTGTGCGTGCTCGGTCGCTACGTAGCGACCGAGCCTTGTGCGTGCTCGGTCGCTACGTAGCGACCGAGCTGTATAATCGATTTGTTGCGCTTCCTTTTTCCGCCTTTAACCTAGGGGTTTTTTGCGGTTTTTGGGAGAACAAGTTTTACCTTCCGAAAAGTTTTCAGAAAACGTGTTTTGGTAAAACCCTTACGCATTGAAACTTCTTTAGCTCGGAAATGAGCCAAACTTACGGGATTTGATAAAATTTATCATTTTCCTTTAGACAGAGAAATCGCAAGCTCGTCTCGTAGCACTTCCTGTTGGCGAAAAGTCGCGGCTAGGCTTTTTTAAAAATTTTTTTTTTTTAGGCACTATGGTGTTTGCGTAATCGTTGGCCATATGCGCAGTGGCGGCTGGGGTTGTCTTACCAGCGTTGTTGCGAACAGCGATTTTGTCTTTCGTGTTTCCAGACATTGTTTTGATCAAGCGTTTTGTGGCTGAGAGTTAGATTGATCCGTACCCCGCTCCTTCTAGCGCCAAATTGTGAGAACCGAAATTTGCACGGTCGATTTCCGTTTAAATAAGGAAACTAGAAAAACCCTAATTTCCCAGAGGTCCCGGATATCTGCTAATACCACATGCCAAGCAATCAGAACACAATAATGACAACGATAAAGTATAAGAAATCGAAAAGAGAGCAAAGTAGATCTTATTCCGAATTCGCGTTTGAGTGCTACAACAAGGTAAGAGCCTCGCCTGCGAGAGCTGTCGGCGAGATTCCTAGTTCTAAAACCCTAAGACGGCAATAACCTAATTGAGTCGCATCTCGAATAACAAAAACGGAAATATGCCTAAATCGCTCTAAGTGCTAAGTTTGCTGTGAAAAGTCCTCCTTCCTTGCCTCTCGCCTAGGACTCCTTATATACTGGCTCCAAGGTCGGTTTACACTTTTCCTCTTCTGCCCTTAAGCCGCCATAGCATAAAAATGGAGATATTCCATTTTTTCCGATCTTCGTAATTATCATCAAAATTTCGTATTTATCCGTGGAAACTTGACATTTATCTTTCCTTGCGAACCAAGAGTAAAACGACATGCGGCTTATGGGCTGTTGGTTAAGAAATCTTAAGTTGGGCCTCGAGTCATGTCTTAAGTCCCTTTGGGCCGTCTTTCGACTCGAAGCGTTTATTACGGCTTCTTTCGATAAAGAATGAACTTTCCGCGGTTTTTACGGTAAAGTTTGATTGATAACTTAGAAATGGCGGGGAACGTGAGATGGGTTCGCTACGGTATTCGGGAGATAGCATCGAAGGGTAGACGAGAATGCATGGACTAATGTCGTATCGATGTTTCGGAAGAGCTCGGTCGCTACGTAGCGACCGATCTTCGGTTCGAGCTCGGTCGCTACGTAGTGACCGAGCGGAATGGACGTTTGGTTGCTAAGTAGCGACTGAGCCTTGGCTCGAACTCGGTCGCTACGTAGCGACCGAGCAGAGCACGTGTTCGGTCGCTGCGTAACGATTCTTTTCGAGCTCTTGTCCGATGACTCGCGTTTCCTCCGCAAAGCTTTTCGCAAAGAAGAATCTATTTCGAAAAAATATTTGTCGAAGAAGGTTTCTACGTTTTTCTTCTTCGGGGATTTGGACGTTAACTTCGTCGTAACCGTTTTCGACCCCAACAACGTTCATGCCGATTTTTACGGACTTTCAGACATTAATTACGTCGTGACTGATTTTGACCGCAACAATTATGAGAACCTCGGATCGACCATCGAGGAACATCGACCGTGTCATTTCCGGTCATATACGATCGGGGGTGTCACAAAGGTGGTATCAGAGCATGGTTATATGATGCTAGAATGGGACTTGTTTCAAATGTTTTTCGAGTCAAAATGAGTCGCAAGTATAACTAGAATATGCTGGCTGGTTCCTTTATTTTAGGATAGATAGTCATGGGTAGTTACCTAACCGTAATATTTCATAGCCGAAGCACCGAGACAAGCTTGAACGGGTGGATCGTACTTACCGATGTTACTATCATCATGCTCGAGTTTGCTACCCTCATGGTCGGGTTCACTACCGTCCTGTTAGGAGTCAGTAACTTCATGCCTTCCTGCCGTTCTTTTGTGGTCTAGTGGGGATGCTAATTCTTTAGAGAGATATATGGGACATAACTGATACATCGAATACATCTCTGGACTCGTGTGTTATCGATGTCAAGGTGGGTGTTTTTTGTGATCCGATTCAGTACGATTCGACTGCACATGATCACTCAGATGCACTTAGTCTTCCGGCTTCGCAAGTCTAACCAGCTCATGCTAAGACGTACAAGCACCAGAGCCATACAAGTATGATTTCTTCAGCATTTGCTTCAAGCTTAGCGTTGGAGGAAGAGATGGTTTGATTGTATTACAAGATGATGGAAGCACCAGAAGCATTCTGTTTGCAACGAAATATGATGGAGCTTATGATGCAAAGAATAAGAAGTTGGGACCACAAGATACTGAAGAGAGACTAAAACGTTCGAGGTATACTTTGGCTTGAGGAAGAATTGGGATGCAACACCCAGAGCATAATATTGACGTGGCCGCTGTTCAGAGAATGACAAGAAGGATTTGGCAGCAAGCTATTTGAAGATGAATGCGATGAGTTGTTGGTTGAGAGTTAAGAATTACTTCAGAGAGGTGAGATCGAGTTGGACAGATTTCAAGAGTTCACGAAGTAGAATTTTCTAAACAAGGTATGGGACCGATTGAAGATTAAGTTTACGAAGTTGGTACAGTGAGATGTTTCCGCCAGAAGGTTAAGGTCGAGTTAATCATATACAATAATTTTAGCATCGAGATATGTGGTGGAGTGAATTTGATTCATCGATTATGGTTTGGAGAATAAGCCAAAGATCAGACGGAAAATATTTGGGAACTTAGCCAAGAATTTTGGAGTAGATAAAAGACCATGGAGTTTCAGAGATTCGAGGAGATGTTAGAGTATGACGCAAATACTAAAGAAGTTATTTCTGAAGAAGTTCACCAAATCCTGCAGACCGTGTAATTTCCAACCAGTGAAGATCGAATATCATTTTCAAGCAGTGGATTAAGTCGCTGGGATGATTTTGGGTGTATGTTTCGTCAGATCAAGATCGAGGAGCCTGAGTTGTTATGGTGGTGACATGCCAGGACAGTATAGTTGGGATCGTCCAAGTGCGAGAAATTCTTGATTGTTTGCATCATTTCGCTTTGGTTATTCCCTTGTGAAGAGTAAGGATGATTATTTTACCCTTGCCCATGAAGTTGCTCGATTCCTTTACCTATACCTAGGGTACCAGTAGTTAGACATGTTTGCGCTTCCTTACCATTAGTCTTGATCCAAGTGTTAGGCTATTTGGGTAGAGCCTACACTTTATAGTTGTCTTGACCGCCAAAACCCCTGAAAGGTCCAATCACAGGTTTGCTTCTTTTCCCATTGTGTGTTGTGTGCATTTTTTAAAAAATTATATAAATGACTGGAAAAAATGTGAATTTTGATCAAGGTGTCGTAAGAGACATTGTCTATGGACAGAATTTTCCGCCCATATTGTGTTTGATTCGGGAACAACACATAGTTGTAGTTCCTGAGTAGTGTCATAGTATTAGGGAGGATTCACTTTTGTGAATTCAAGTACCGTTCTTAATACTGGAAGTATGGGATGCCAGTTAAATTAATGGTATGCCTTCCCCATTCCGTAGTACTTCCATTAGAGCGGTATGTTTCTATCTAGAGTGAGATTGGCTATCTAGTTATCGAGCTCAATTAGGATGTCGAGGAAAGACGTATTTGGAAGAAGACACGGCACCGTTGGCCTACAAAGGTACTCTACCAAGTGTTTGAGCATCGCTCATATCAGTCTGGCGAGATGAAAACCTTTAGGGAAAAAGGGTGAAGAAGTGTACTCTAGTAACTTGATCGTTTAGAAAGTAGAAGATGAAAAGGAGCAGAATAGAAGACAGGCTGATAATCAGGGAAGATGAAGATGTGGTTAAGGCATTGAAAGGATGGTCGACATCTAAAAGTAACATGTTCAGTATTCTTGTTGAACCTGGATTAGCTGCAATAGCCTAGGATTCTCACCAAGTTGTTATGTCCGAGTTAAACTAGCAGTTAGAAGATTTGTTTGGAGAAAGGTTTCCCTCGACCTAGATATTTTCTGGGGGAGTGCCCATGTCAGTGATACAGAAGAAGGACGAGATTTTGGGGTTATGTTCAACTATAGATGACGTGGCTATGGTTAAGTATCAACTTTCTAGAATTTATGAGTGGTAAAGATCAGTTGCATGGTGCAGTTGGTTTTCAAAGACCCTCGATGGATGTATCAAGTTTTAGTAAATGCTACTGCTGGGAAATTGGAAGTTGGATCCGTTAGTCAGCAAGTTGGAACAAGGATTTGTTGGAGATCTAGAAAAGATGTTGCTGATATCGAATAATGGTCGTTTCTAATCTCTGTTATCGAGATTCGAAGATCTCTGGATTTACCATCATAAGTTTTTTTGAAGAGTTGAAACCCATATCAACCGCTGAGCTGATTGATTGAGAAAGGTATTACCTGGGAATGAGGAAAAGGAGTAAAGAAGAAGGCAATCATTTAGAGGAAGTCTCTATGTTTGCGTACATCTTAGCTATGCATGAGTTGGAGTTGGTTTCAGTTATGTTTGCACTTCATAATTTTCCATCATTCTGGTATGAAGAAAGAATGCAAGTTTCACTGATCAAAGAAGCCCTAAGAAAGGCAAATGTCATTGCTTATGCTTTATGAAGGGGGGAATTTGTTTTCGATATAGAGAAGGATCTTGTGGGAACCGAAATTCGCACTGTCGATTTCCGTTTAAATTAGGAAAGTTAGGAAAACTCTAATTTCCCAGAGGTCCCGGATATCTGCTATATCACACGCCAAGCAATCAGAACACGAAATAAAGACGAGAAAAATAAGAAATCATAAAAAAAGAGCAAAAGGAGTCTTATTCCGAATTCGCGTATGAGCGTTACAACAAGGTAGAAGCCTCGGCTATGAGAGCGGTCGGCGAGATTCCTAGTTCTAAAAACCTAAGACTGCAAAACCTAGTTGAGTCGCAGCTCGAAATAACAAAAACGGAAAGTTGCCTAAATGCTCTAAGTGCTAAGTTTGCTCTGGAAAAGTTCTCCCTTTATGCCTCTCGCCTAGGACTCCTTATATACTCCCTCCAAGGTCGGTTTGAGCTGTACTCTTCTACCCTTAAGCCGTCATAACTCGAAAATGGAAATATTCCATTTTTCTCGATCTTCATGATTATCCGCGGAAACTCGACATTTATCTGTGGAAATTTGACATTTATCTTTTCTTGTGGACTGAGTATAAACCGCCATAGTATCTATGGGCTTTTCCTCAAAAAAATCGTAAGTGGGTTTCTAATCACGTTTTAGACCTATTTGGGCCGTCTTTCGATAAAAATAATCTTTCCGCGATTTTTATCGTAAAGTTTAAGTGATAACTCCGATCGATGGGAGTGAGAAATGATATGGCTGCGGTACATAGGAGCTAGCATTAAGGAACAGACGAGAATGCACGGATTTGGGTAGTACCCGTTGATCAACGTTCGAGACAGTTCGGTCGCTACGTAGCGACCGACTGAGTGGCTTGGTCGGTCGCTATGTAGCGACCGGCTTGTTCCCGGACTGGTCGTTACGTGGCGACTTTGTTTGGATCCATTTCCGACGTTCTATGAACGTGTTCTTGGGTTATGGGTGTTTAGTTTCGATGAATCAACCGAGACTAGTGCAAGATTTCACCGCAAAGTTCTTCGCGAAGATTTCTTTACGAAGATTACTTTTCGTAAAAGCGTTCATGCCGATTTTTACGGATATTTAGATGTTAACTTCGTCGTGTCCATTTTTAACCCCAACAGATCTCAAGAATCATGAAGCGAAACTCGGATTGATTTATTCGGCTGCCTTATAAGGAGAGAGCTGAGAGTCTTGAAGATCGCAAGTAGTAAATCAAGATAGCTTACTCGTTTGTGTCTAAGGAACTCAGTTGAGAAATGGGAACTTAAGGAAAACTTAGGAGGAGCGGAATGAAGATAATTTCAGTGGATTATATAAGGAGTGTTATGTACACAAGGTTAGTTAGAAAAGACGTGGGAGAAGGAACTCAAGTTCTACCAGAAGATTAAACTAGATGAGTAGAGAAGAGATGTTAAGTGAACGCCGAAGAAGATTGATGAGTTAAGGAATATGTATGACCGTAAGGCATATGGGAATGCCAAGGTTGTTAAAATATCAGAGGATGTATCAATACATAAAGTATGAAGTCGTCGTACAAGATTAGACAGTTGGTGAATCAAGCTTGGTATAGACGGACCTGTTGAATCCTCAGTGGCTGGAGAGAAGAAAGAAATCAGAAAGCAATGGAACAAGACTTGATCATGGGAAACATCAGAAAGGTTAACTTATTCAGAAGATTATGAAGAGGGTCTCAGATAGATCAGAAGTGTAAAGAATACTGTAAGTGAAATCATTCTTGGAATGGGTGAGTGTGTGTATTTGAGAGTAGCACCCCTGGTCCGAATCATGTTGGTTTGATTGATCGTGCATGTTCTTGTTTGATTGTTGCACGGTTAATCAAGTTAACATTGACCAGACTGGAGATGTTACTTTCACGTATGGCACATCACTTAACGTTCCAAATTTCATGTTGCTGTTATGGGAGAAAGCCAGATAGAAAATGTTGAGATGTGATAGTCTACAGAGACAAGATTGTTAGAAAAAGTACACAGACCGCAGTTGACAAGAGTTGTGCAGAGTAAAGAATTTGGTTATCTTGAAAGTGGCTGCTCAGAAAAGAAAGGATCGGTTGGGGGAATCAAGGAATCGACCATGAGTTGTTTTGATATGGGCACATGAAGATAAGTACATAGCTAATATCCAGAACTCCTTTCAGAGACAGTGTTCAGTACAGTGTGTACATCTATGTTTTCAGAATTCGGGGACGAATTCTTTTGAGGGGGGAATAATGTAATAACTCTCACGAGCAGATAGAATTTGGGTCGAGAAAAATTTCACTCGACCAATTTGGAGTTGGTTCGAACAGAATTAAAAAAAAAAAATCGACCCGGTGATTAATGTCTCGATGGGACTGTCTTGTGGCCGATACACCTACCCTTGATAGTTCTGGTCGAGTTTTAATTATTATGGTCGAGTTTTATTAAGGCTGGAAGAGTTTATATAAAAGCAAGATGAGATTCGATGGACGGGAAAATGTTTGGTCGAGAACTGGCTGGGAATAGTTTCAGCTGCTTGTTAATTTAAATCAGTCTCATGAGTTGTACCAGCTTGTGTGCTTGCTTGCTGGATCAGTCATGTGCTATGCACCTTCTTGCTTACCTGCTTGCTCTTTAGAAGTCACATTTTGGTCACAAGCTGTTTGCTTCAGCTGCTTGCAGCTTTCTTCATCTAATGGAAAGGTGAGCTGCTTGTGCTGAAGCTGGTTGCCACGTGTTTTCTCCAAACTACAACTTTGTGTAAAGAGAAAACCCTGAGCTGAAGCAACCCCATATGGTATAAAACATCTTCTTCTCTCCTCTGTACGTCCTGTTACTTCAAGAAAGACCAGAGAAAAATTCAGAGAGACAGAGAGAACGAAGAGAGAAAAATCTGTGAGAAAAATTAGTTGAGAAATTCAGAAAAAAAAATCAGAGAAGAGAATTGAGCAAAGACGACCCTTTCTCATCATCCTGTGACTTTAATCAGTGAGTATTGGTGCGGTTAAGAGATGAAGATTTGGTGTCCAGAAGTTGAGAATAACCCATGTTCTTCAGCCTTTGATTTTAATCGGTAAGATGTTGTGTTGATCAGTTTTCTGTGAGTAGTCTGTTGGATTGGTCTCGGTTTGAACTGTGTTCTGAATGAATCCCAAACATGTATTTTTGTGGTACCGAGTAGGGTTGGCGTGGCTTCAACTTCAAGTGGTGTCGAGCTGAGTTCAGAAAGTTGTTGTTTTAATCGGTAAAGCTTCATGTATGGAATAAAATCTAAACCATGTTCTGATCATGAACCGAATATGAATTGATCTGGTCTTAAGATTAAGGCGTGAGCATCATCAAGGAAGAGTGAAACCGAATTCATCTAGCTTTGAGTAAAACCGGTAAACTTAGCCACTTGATTCAGAACAGTTTTGATTTGAACAAGCTGTATGAGTTGTTGATCGTCCTGTCCAGACCAATTAGCCTAAACCAATGTCAGGTTTAGTCTTTTCTTAACTTGTGGTTGGACTGCTCTTAAAGAGCCTAGCTAAGCATATTTAATCTGAATTGCTCTGAGCTGAATTAACCTATCTGATAAGAACTTAGAAGAGCTGAATTTCTGTTTGAACCTGCCTTAGTATCTGTCATGAATCTTGAACTGTGGGGATTAATCAGACTGATGAACCATATGTTCCAAGCATTTTTTTTTTGAATTTAGATACTCGAGGAGAGTGGTCGGGCCAGACGGATCATGCCTAGACCTCATTCTGTTTTGGGAGTTAGAAAGTGATAAACGTTTAGCTTGAACTGGAGTCTAGTATTCATTAGCCAATGTCATGGAATCAAAGGTGAGTCTAGATAGATCATTAAAGAGTTATGAATTAGTATTGCGTGATTGAAATTGTAGATGATTGATAGGCTTTGTCTCTTGATCAATATTGAATTGGTGAGGTGTTTACTTAGTGTAAACACTTAATAAATATTTATGAATGATCATAGAGGTTTATTCAAAACTTTTGCACTTGTTCTCAAGTACTACTACATATGTATAGTATTAAATATATGAGTACAAATCATGTGAAGTCTTATTGTACACTCACTCTCCCGAAAGTTTCCACATTACCGTGAATTGTTCCTGCGATACGGAACAAGAACACGAAGACACGATGATGGGGTCGCACCTTGGAGGCCGTGTAACTGCATGCAGCGTTAGATGTTCGATCTTGGAATATCTAATGAAGATGATGTTTATATTTATTTCTCCTCTAGGCTCGGTTAGCCTTGGTTGTTTTCCGGGTTTAGTCTATATATAAATATTATAAGTGAATGGTGGGTGTCGTGGAGATGATGTTTATGATAAGATTCACATCGAGGAAATGATAGGCCTTATATATGCATTCTTATTAGTTATGCAATATATTTCCACTGCATACAAATGGAGTTGATTACTTGTGATATTATTAATATATGTTGAGGTGGAGGACTAGGCTCACTGAGTAAACTAGTTACTCATGACTCATTTGTGATGCAGGTAACCAGTAGACGGGAGACCTTACTCTAGGATGGGAAGGAACATCATTAGCCAGAAGTAGTTTTATTATCCTTGCAAAGTCATTTTGATATATCTTATGTATAAGATTTGTAGACCGAAAACCTCAAGGTTAATTTATAACAAATTTTGTAAGATGCTTTTAAATGATATATGAAGAATGTTTTTAAAGTACATGTTTATGATATTAGCCCTTGTCCGGAAGAACTAACTATCGGATATTGCTTTTCGGGTTGAAAAGCCTAGAGTGGTATTCAATAGGAGCGTTGGTGTTCTTTGGTTGTTGGTCTAAGGTGATCGGAAGTATTATGAGAACCTCGGATCGACCATCGAGGAACATCAATCGTGTCATTTCCGGTCATATACGATTGGGAGTGTCACACTGGGAGCCCTTGATCTGATTTTAGCCGCCAATTGCGCTCATATCTGGGTTAGATCTGAGATCTAAGATCCACTAGAAGCTTCGACGCGTTCTGCTCTAGCGGTAGGTTCCAGGGTTTGCATAGAGCTCCTCCTCTTTCTGAGTGAAGGGTGGTTGTGAGGCGCACCAACGAGGACCTCTGTCTCTTTAGCTCAAATGACGGCTTCCATGGTATACCTCAGCGAATGTTTGGCTTTTCCTCCCTGATCTCATCGTCTACTACTAGGGTCTTAAGGACAAACCTCGGTGTCGACGTCTCTTGCAGAAAAGGCAAATCTTTCTTTTGCCATCATGTCACCTGCTTCAAGGAGTGCCGTACTCCTTCTGTGCTTCATTTCCTTTTTCAAAGCTACTGGCAGATAGCTGATATGTAATCTTGTTGTCTCCGCCGCATCTTCTATGTCGCATAGCAGGATGAGGAGCTGGAACGACTGTCTGCGCTTGACCGTGCTCTTCATCTTAAGTAGTGTGGTTACTGGTTTACATTCTCGCCTTCTTCAGTGTTAACTTGGTCTTTGCTTTGTCGATGTCCTCTTCCAGCGGAGCTCCGGGGCGTGAGCCAGACGCTTCCGTCGATGACTGCTAGGAGCCACTTAGGTGAGGTTTGATCGAATTTGACTTCAGGTTATTCTTTGCTCTCTGTTTCAAACCAGTAGAACAAGAAGTGCTTGGGTATGGGAGCTCAATATAGTTGTCTTTGTGCTCTAATGTAATATTAACTTAAATCTAGCCATTGTTGTGTTGCTTGGTGTTAATTCTTTAGATTATTTGGGGTTAAATCTTTTTGCAGCCTCTTAAACCTGATCGGTTGAAAAGCAGTTCTTGGTTTCAATCACTTGTAACCAGATCTTCATTATTATTTTAATGACATTTAACAGTTTGGCAAAAAAAAAAAAGAGTGTGGAATACTTATACACTTTAATGAACGGTAAAGGGAATACTTACAATTCGTTTTGAAATTTTGTTATTTCATGGTTTATGATCATCTATACAAAGAATCCTCAATGGTATGCATTACAATTGTATAAGAAATGAAATACGGCAAAAAAAAATCGATGTTTTGAAACCCCAAACACTAGTTCCTCGGTATTTCCTCGGAATATTCCGAAGGAATTCCGAGGAAGATAAGGGTTTCCTCGGAATTCTCTCGGAATATTCTGAGGAAATTCCGAGGAAGTAGGGTTTTTAAACCGAAAATAACGTTTTGCGGTTTGAATAACACTTATATAACCCTTATTAAGTGTCTTAGACTGATTATGAAGTCAAAAATTTGTTCCTTACCTATAACAAACACTTTTCCGATTGTATGAACGAAATCCCCACAACATAAGAGAAACACTTATACACTTTGATGAACGGTAAAGGGAATACTTACAATTCGTTTTGAAATTTTGTTATTTCATGGTTTATGATCATCTATACAAAGAATCCTCAATGGTATGCATTACAATTGTATAAGAAATGAAATACGGCAAAAAAAAATCGATGTTTTGAAACCCCAAACACTAGTTCCTCGGTATTTCCTCGGAATATTCCGACGGAATTCCGAGGAAGATAAGGGTTTCCTCGGAATTCCCTCGGAATATTCTGAGGAAATTCCGAGGAAGTAGGGTTTTTAAACCGAAAATAATGTTTTGTGGTTTGAATAACACTTATATAACCCTTATTAAGTGTCTTAGACTGATTATGAAGTCAAAAATTTGTTCCTTACCTATAACTAACACTTTTCCGATTGTATGAACGAAATCCCCACAACATAAGAGAAACACTTATACACTTTGATGAACGGTAAAGGGAATACTTACAATTCGTTTTGAAATTTTGTTATTTCATGGTTTATGATCATCTATACAAAGAATCCTCAATGGTATGCATTACAATTGTATAAGAAGTAAAATACGGCAAAAAAATCGATGTTTTGAAACCCCAAACACTAGTTCCTCGGTATTTCCTCGGAATATTCCGACGGAATTCCGACGGATATTTAAGTATCCGTCGGAATTTCCTCGGAATATTTTCATTTAACCAGGCAAATATTTTGCGAAAATTGAAATCGGAATTCCGAGGAAATTCCGACGGAAACCAGGCATATAACCACGAGCCGCTTCTTCTTCCCCATTTCTCTCTTCTTCCTCTGCGCGGCTCCTCTCCCTCCTCTCCAGCGATCTCCCCCTTCTCTTATACAAATCATGTAAGGACCCTATCCCACTCTCTTAGGTTCTATTTGTTAGGTTTTTGTGTAGATTTGATAGATTTTTGTTAGGGTGATTGGTTAGGATTGTGATTTGGTTGTATAATAGGTTTTGAATTGTGATTTGGTTGAATAATTTGTTTTGTTGAATTGATTTAGAATTTTTTTATAAATTTTTCATTTTTTTTTGTATATATAAAATTGATTTTTGTATATAAATTCGATTTTTGTGTATAAATTCGATTTTTGTATTTTACAAAACGATTTTTGTTTATAAATTCGATTGTTTGGATCTTCCAAAACGTTTTTTGTATATAAATTCGATTTTTTGGATTTTACAAAACATTTTTAATATCTATAAAACTTTTTTTATGATTAAAAACTATTATTTGGGATTTAAAAAAAAATATATATATATATATATATATTATATAAATTTCTATATTTATTAAACATTTTTAATATTATTAAAACTATTTTTTGTAATTATGAAACTAGTTTTTATTTATTAAAACTATTTTTTGTTTATTAGAACTATTTTTATATATTTATTAAACATTTTTAATATCTTTAAAACTTTTTTTGTGATTAAAAACTATTATTTGGGATTTTTTTTTTTAAAAAAAAAAATTAATTTATATATTTCTATATTTATTAAATATTTGTTTTTAATTTACAGGTCTCATGATGATAAGACCCGGCCTCGACAGCGTCGTGGTCGTGGTGGTACGGGGAGTCAGTCTCGGGATTCCAGCCATTTTTAGGATTCCCCTTCGCCCCACAGCTCCTACCATACATCTCCCTCTGCTGCACCCGCTCCTGCTCCCGCTCCTCTCGCTCCCGCTGCTGCACCCGCTCCTGCTCCTTCGGGTCCTCCGGGAGTGATGAGTGTTGCGGAGTTGGTTCGACAGCCCGGTCGTGACTATCTTCCCTATCTCACTCCGTATCCACATGGACGGGGTCAAACATGGTAATTAAACATATTTTTTTTTTATTAAAATTTGATTCATTATTAACCGTTTGTTCTTTTTATTAGGTTCGACCGATCCGGGAACGGGATCAGCGCATGGATCAACCGTATGATGTACTCGGTCCTCGACAAAGGACATCCGACTTTCACTGACTTCCCTACCGACAAGCAGCATCTGTGGTTTCGTCAGTTTGCGGTAAGTATTCTAATTTTTTACTTATATTTTTAATCTTTAATATAAATTTTCTACTAATTGTGTTTTTTTCCAGCAAGAATTCAACTGGAATTCCGATAAGACGCTCTTTATCTATCACCACTTCGTCCATAAAGTTATGGACAACTATGGGAAGCAGATCCACGAGTAGAAGAAGAAGTGGGAAATCAACAAGGTTTGTTTTTAATTTATTAAACAATTTTTTAATTTATTAAACTATTTTTTAATTTATTAAACTATTTTCTTTTTTTTATTAAAAGGTCCCAAAGTCGATAAACCACACGGTCTGGACGGAGTTGTGTACGCATTGGGATAATGAAGAGACGAAAGAAACTTCTTCCACCAACTCCACCAACCGCAGGAGCGGCCGTAAAGGGAAGGGCGTCTTCAAGCATAACTTGGGTGCTCAATCTATTGCCTCTCTGGGAGATCGCATGGTAAGTTCAGTCGCTTTTTCTTCAATTATTTAAGTTTTGAAATTTTATTTTTTTTCGCATTTCTCCTAATTTCTAATGTTTCTTTAATTTATGTTTTTTTCAAGGCGGAAGAAAATGATGGCGAGCCGGTTAATGATCTCGCCCTAATGAAGAGGACGTATACCAACAAGAAGACCGGTCAGATTGATGACGGTCTTGTGAGGGAAGTGGTCACCCTGGTCCAAACTCAGGTGCAAGACGAAGTGTCTCAGCTTCAAACCGAGGATGACGCTTCAACGGCTTCGACCAACTTGTCCCGGTTTCGAATCAACGAAATCGTTGAATCCGTAAGTTCTTTTTTTTAAAGTTCAATTCATTTATTTCTTGATTTAAATTTGGCTATTTTCTATTTCAGTCGGTTCCAAAGAAGAAGGGACGTTTGGTCGGTTTGGGTCGTCGCACCCGGTCGGTTCCTCCTTCTTCTGCACCACCGCCCTTTGTTGATCCAGAAGTACTTACGGCTCAGTTGAAGGACAAAGATGATCGCATATTTTTGTTGGAGACCCAGATGGCGGCTCAACAGGCGGGCTATGAGGCACAGAGGAGGTTGAACCAGCAAATGATGGAGATGATGCAGAGGATGTACCCGAACGAGGTATTCCCGGACGTGCCAGACCCGTAGTTTTTTTTTTTTCAAAAACTCGGAATGTTTTATTTTTATTTGTACAACTTTGAATATTAACTAATATGATTTCAATTTTAATTTTAATTTTATATTTTCGAATTTAAATTTCAAAAATTTTAATTTTTTAAAAAAAATTATTTTTTTTTAAATTCCGAGGAAATGAGCCCTCGGAATATACCGAGGGACATGTTCATCGGAATATACCGAGGGACTCATTCCTCGGTATATACCGAGGGAGTTGTTCCTCGGTATATTCCGAGGGTTCAAATTCCGAGGAAATGAACCCTCAGAATATACCGAGGGACATGTTCCTCGGAATATACCGAGGGACTCATTCCTCGGAATATACCGAGGGACTTGTTCCTCGGAATTTTCCGAGGGTTCATTTCCTCGGAAATTCCCGATGAAAATTCTGAGGAACATTTCGTCGGAACTTCCGAGGTAAATTCCGAGGAAGTTCTCCCTCGGTATATTCCGAGGAGCTTTCCGACGAACTGGTGGTCCTCGGAGTTTCCTCGGAAATTTGTTTCCTCGGAATTCCGTCGGAAAATTCCGACGGATTTCTGAGGAAAAATGAATTTCCGAGGAGTTATTTCCGAGGACTTGTTTCGTCGGTATGTCGTCGGAATAACGTTATTCCGACGACGTACCGGCGATTTTTTCCCTCAGTATGTCGATGTTTTCTTGTAGTGTTCGCAGATCTTCATATTAATAATTACGTACAAAATTAACTTTGGTAATTAAAAGAATTAAAGAGATTTTATAAACAAGGCTGTTTAAACAAAGTCTCTTTAATAAATTATGAAGTTGTCAAAAAACAACTTTTTGAGGTGAAAAATATTGACGATTTCTAAGAGTGGATGCCCATCAATATGAAATGGTGTTTTGTACAATTCTAACTGTTTTTTTCAATTAATAATAATTATGCCTTTTAGAGGAAGTACGATTTTATCATCTAATGGGGCCGATTTCATTATATTGCTAGCATTCTATTAGGCCTTGTGCTAAGATCATATCCAACAATAACGACTCCCAATTTACCAAGTGTAATGTATTGGGGAATTTGTTGATTCTGTTAAAAATAAGTTCGGCTGCATATACTTTGCAGTGGGTATGTTTGTGACCGTGACAACCATCATTCCCTTTATTTAAGCAATGTTAAAGATTTCACTTTGCCTCCTTAAATAAGATAACCTTTTTGTCTTTTTTTTGAGGTCTCATTTTTTGTTTTATTCTTTCAATTGTGTTGCTCACTTGTGAATGGTCTCCAGTTGGTCATACAATAGAAGATAGATGAATTAAGTTCGGGATCGATTGATTCTTGCGGTAGTAACGAGGTGGAGATTGCTTTGTCGATTGATGGATGATCAAGCATTTACACACGCACTAATTAACCTAATGTGTAAACAATACTACAATTTCATGGCATGCTATTGTAATATTTTAGGATCGAATTCACATAAACATATTGACACTAGCTAAGAATACACAAACTTCCTTAATTTAATGAAATAGAAGAAGGTTTTTGCATAGAAAAGTTAACCAAAATAAACAAAAGTCAACCAAAAATAAAACCGACGAAAATAGAAGAAATACAAGCTCTTGCATCAAGGTTATTGATTAAGATGATAAGATACTAACCTATAATGCTTAAACAATCAACAATTTATAATCTTTAGGCTTAGGACCACTAATATAAACTAATTCACTCATGTGACAATAACTCTTATGCTAATCAATCTTTTAACATCAATTCACATTGGTTAATTATATTCAAGCATGCATGAATTTCAAGTCTTATAGTCACTAAACAACCCTAGCATCAACTTCCGTTAGCTAGGCTAGTAAAACATATTGATTGATTCTTTCAAGCATTTCATCGAACACTTTCCGGACATGAAACAGTTTATGATATATATCATGATTTCCAAAACTTAATCGAATATTAAACACACCAATCCAGTAAATATCACATAGATTAAGTACATAAAATAAAATATCAAGCACTAATCACCCTAATCCACCAAACCCAAAAACTCTAAAAAAATTCACTCACGAATCTCCTTAAGACTACCTAAACCCTTAATAGACAGATGGATAATCAAGTGATTATAAGTTTATTCCAAAAATAAATCCTTAAACACAAGCAAGATTCACAAGAAGTCAAGTTTAAATGTGAGATAAATCAAAGAAACTAAAATAAATTGATGCTTAGGGTTTTTGTATCATTAAAATGCCTATTTTTAGGCTAAAACTCGAACCAGGTCAACTCAACAAATTTGGGTTGGCCCAAAACAAAACTCGATAAAAACTGGTCAAAGTAGGAATCTTGAATTTTTGAAATGAAACAGCCGCTTTATCAAACTCATGTGTGCCTACATCGGTTAGGAGACAAGGTCGCAGACTGCTGCCGTAGACTGTTGTAAGTGTTGGCACAGATTAAATTGTCGTTTTCTTTGCAACGGCTACTTCATCGTGATCCCAAACTGGAAATCTCCATTTTGTTCTAGCGGATTGCACATGCTGCTGCGGATGGCCGCTGTGAGTGTTTGACATGTCTTGCTTTTTGGGCTCTCAGAGCTGCAATGGCTTCACTATAGTATTGCCTATGGCTGATTTGGCTTTTAGCCAGAATTCTTTCTACTTTCATTCCTCACTTTTTTGACTCTAAAATCTTCCAATCACCTCCAAATCCACAAATAACTTCTCCAACACATGTTATATGCAAATAAAAACACAAATATAACATATACACCTAAGAGCAACCTAAAATGACATAAATGAATTAATATAAGATGCTAAAAACCATGAAAATCATGAGATATCAACTCTCCCAGACTTATCATTTACTTATCCTCAAGTAAATAATCAAGTAAAGTCAAGAGAAGAAATTTGAAAAAGTAAATTTAAATCGTAGAGTACCAACAAAAGCTTTCAACTCAATGTCCATCCAAGTAGTTTAAAGTGCACCAGTGATCTATACTTTAAAAGTGTTAGCCATGCTCTTCACTCATGTACTGCCTTACAGCTAAACTTTCAATGTATTAGCAAAATTCAATGCAACTCAACTTGAATCACAAACCAATGGGCTAAGTGTCAAAGAGGCCAGAACAACTTTCAAAGTGGAGGTTATTCAATTTATTTAAGGGTTTAACTCAAGAAAAAAAGGATACACAAGCTAATTGTAAGAGTAAGAAGAAGAAGAATAATTGATGCATACAAGTATTCACTTCCATGTTCTACCCTTCTCTAGTTTCGTTTCCCAGAAAATGAATATCGAACCCAAATCACCTCACTCACCCCACAAAATTACTCTTTTCACCATTTCACTACTTATGAAGCATTTTCTTATCACATTGCTCTCTTTTCTTTTCATCCTATTTATTTTTATTTTCTCTCAGTTTCTTTATGTATTTAGCGCTTTTTTTTCTCTCATGCTTCCTGAGTTTTTTCTTCTTTTTTTTAACATTCAACCATTTTAGTTCTCTTTACTCTTTGTTTGCTCTTATTCCACTCGTTTATTTTCTTCTTTTCTCACATCTCAAATCATTACCTCAGTCCCAATAGTCATATCAAATCTTCAATCCTAACCAATCAAATTAATTGGTATATGGAAACTACTTCTTGTTTTTCTCCTATCATTCAAAATTTTGCATAAGTATGCATCATCAACAAGAGACCTCACTCAATCAATCAACATGGGGAAAAATAAAATGGTTAAGGTTCAAGGTGGGGTACCATTTAGTATGCAAATGGCCATTCAAGCTTGCAAAAAAGTCTAGAAATGGATAAGAAAACTTGAATGTTTTAGTGTTACCAAGAATGAGAATCCAAGTTTCAAGAGATAGTAATTATATATTTATTTAAATTTAGTTTCCTAAAGTTAGCAATAAGGCAAACATGCATCTACAAATGAGTTCAACTTTTTCAAGCTATGAGATCCAACTTGGTTTTTCCTTAACTTCATGTTTATCGAAATGCAATAACAATTCCAAGGATGGACATTCAATCAAACACTTAAGTTGTTACTCAACAAGGAAAGTGCATTAATTCTCATATTGCAATGAAAATGAGAACATGTTCTACATGATTCTTTTTGAAAATTTTTATTTCATTAAAAAAAAAATTTGGAGTTTTCTATGCAATAAGTATTCGCAATGACGTGCATGAGACTCAAGATTAAAAAAACTGAAAATAGAATATAATATGAGAAAGTATTCTCTCTCCGGAACTTACTACACAATACCTTGTGTGAGAGTAAACTTGACAAAGAGTTCAAAACAGATAAAATGAAATCTAAGTATGTACAAGGTTGGAGCGTTACTTACTTGGAGTTATTGGCTAAATTGAATGGTAGAGGACCTTTGGCCTCGGATTTGTTCCACTGAGAGAGATGAGCTGAACTAGAGAAGTGGACGCGAGAAGGGTTGAGTTTGTGGATACCTCTTGATCTTTATCCAAAGATTGAAGTTTTCTTTGCCAAATCCCGGATAATTGGGATCATACTCATCATAAAACCAACCTCTAAACTTCTACATTTTAATCTCCTCAAAGAGTAATGTTCTTGGGTCATCAATAATGATTCCAAGATCCTTGGCCACAAAATTTTCCATTGGAGATTCTTCTTCTTGATCCTCCTTGAAGGCTTCTTCAATGTGAGTCATTTGAACCTCCTTAGATTCCTCACCCTTTGTTTTCTTCTTGGAAATTGGTTTCATATGCATTTCTTCCTTGATTGAAAGCTAATTCATAACCAATGCGTTCTCTCTTGCCTTATACATTCATCAACCAAACTATCACTACAAAGATCTTCAAAGGTTTTTTCAACCAAGATTACTTCTTCATTATTTCTCCTCGTTTGATAAATCATGAATGTCACATATTCAACGTGTTCTTCATATCTTATAATAAGATTATCATCTACTGTGCTTCCAAAGAATGATTCAAACTCATGTATAGACTCTTCAAATTTCTTGTTGAAATTCATCCTTGAATTGAACAGTTTCTTCAAAATCGCATTTCATGAATGTGGTATGTAAGGGATATTTCTCCAAAGTGGGATAGTTTCTTCATCTTGTTCTTTAGTCCTTTAAGTGAGTTTTTTGTTGTAAAATTTTTCATTTGTCATAGATTATATCTTCTCATGGATCCTCTCTTGTCTTTCAAATATCAACTTCAACATGTTTCTAGTAATTTTTTCATTATAGGAAAGACTGGTATCTCTCTCCATATCACAATGGTCTTCTTGACCAAAGTATCCACATGGTTGGTACTTCATTAAGGTGGTTAATTCATAAGCTCTTTCATAAAATGTGCAGCTTTGAGACATCATCCTTTATTTTCCCTCCAAAAGCCTCTCATGTTCCTCAGAAAGAGTGTTCAACATGGACTCCAAATCTGGAGACATGATCTTCTACTCTTGTGAATGTACTTTGCAAAAAGACAAACGGTTGAAAAGGAATTAGTAATAAAAAAACAAAGCATAAAAAATATAGCTTAGTCTGAAGGGATTTTGAAATTATAATAATTAATTTACAAGTTCTCTGGAAATGGAGCTAAATTGATCAATCGTTTGCATACACACACCAATTGACCAAATGTGTAAACAATACCACAACCTAATGGAAAGTCATTGTAACATTTTAGAATCAACTCTAGAGAGAACTAGAGACCTATTAATACTATGAATACACAAACTTCTCTATTATAAGCAAATATAAGTACGTTTTTAATATATACTGCCAAAATGAAAAAGTCATCAAAAATCAACCAAAATTCAAACTGGCGAAATTATAAGAAAAGAAGGGTCAAGGTTATTGATTAAGATGATGAAATAACCTATGATTCTTGAACAATCAACCATTGCTACTTTTTGGTCTAGAATCATTAATTTAATTTATTCCACATTAATTTCTATTGATTAATTACCATCAAGCATGCATGAATTTTAATTTCTAATAGTCACTAAACAACCCTACCATCAACTCCGGTTGGTTAGGAAACTTTACTGACCTCTCATGTATTGTATTGCATAATCATCTCATTGTTTTATCCTCTTGTTCATAAAACAATTTTCAGCAATAAAATGCACAGGCAATATGTATATATATATATTCCATAAGCAAGTTTCGTCTATTTGTCGAATACACTAAAATTTTATCTGTGTCTTTCATTTTCACCCAAAGTATATTTTCTCCATTTTCTAATATTTGATGTTTCAGAAAAAAAAACTTTGTTCCAAATTAGATGACGTCTTTAATTTTCATTGTAAAATATACTAATTTTCCTTTTGCTATATAAACTATTCATATTATGCATTTTATTTAGTTATTGGTTGATTCGTGGTTAGGTAAATACGTATTGATATTTTTGTTTTGAAAATTTTAAGAAAATATTTTATTAATTTATATGCATGACTTTAAAATGTCATTTATATCTAGTTAAATGAACAGGCTTGGAAAATCATAATTTGAAGTGCATGATCATTATCTTTATGTTTCATTTTAATTATCGTTTTAGATTTGGTACACAGATTAAGAAAATATTTAATTTTATATATTTAATAAATAAAAATATCATTATCAATATACATAATCACATTTCAACCAATAAAAAATAGATTAGAATACAAGTCAATAAGTTTTACACAGGAACGAAAATTTTACTTTACGACGATAATTAAACCGAAATGGATCAATTTTTTATACTATATTTGACTAAAACTTACAAGAGTCACTTGTAAAAATTGTGAAATCATGAAATTTTCTGAAAAATGCGATATATTGATCTGTAAATCACATAAAAACGGAAGAAGAAGAAGATAAGATCGTAAATTGTTTTCATTAAACATAATCCAAAAAATGGCAATAAGGGTGTTACTACTTACTAGAGTTCTGAAGGTTAAGAACCAGGGAAAAAGACCGCTAGACCACACATTCCCAACATATATTTTTCACATATTAAATTTATATACGCGTTTATGGATAAAAGTATCAAAAGAATCTTTGAATAATTTATGCTTAATTTCCGATTTATTAATTTTGGGCTAGGCTTAGATCAACGGTACTTATTAGTTATTATAGCTAGCGCAATTCCGAACATTGCTTCATAGTAGAATTTAAAATTTTATATTTGTATCTGTATTACGATAAATAATTATCTTCTCTTAGTTCAGTGTGATAATTCGTTTCAAAACATCCAAATATGTAATAGAAAATATTTAGTCAAAAACAAAAATCATGTAACAGACTAAAGATGTTTTCTTTTTCTTTTTGGCCAACAAACTAAAGATCTTTCTGTCTTTAAAGTCTGGTTTAGGTATTTTTTTCTTTACGCCTATATGCATTCTACGCTGTTTAAATTTAAAAGCTGATTGATTAAGTCGTAAAAATAAGATTTGTTTACGTGATTTTGTCTACGTAAAGTTGTAAACTTTTTTTCTTGTCAACAAGTTGTAAACTTTATTATCCTAATTGGTTGGTAAACCGATAATTATATCGATATTTGCTGAGAAGAAAAGAACGATCAAAGCTATAAAACTTTCTGTCTCATAAATCCGTAATTAATAAACCCTCTCTAAAACTAGGAGACACATATGTCTTATCAGTGTTATTAATTATAGCTCATGTTAGCATCAATACACGACCAGAAAACATTCCCTTCGAGATTTGAGAGATTCATATCATTAAATGCACTTCTGAAATACATTCAATATGCGAAAAATTACATTTAATAAAACTTATTTCATGTATCTCAAACGTAACCTTTAAAAAGACCATGCAAAACGGCCTGAAGAAAGACTTTGATGAGTCTCCACGTCACTTTTTATTTTCGGCTTTTGTCCCCTAAACTTTGGACAACATTCGTCTCGCACCCCGACACTTCCCGGGACCTCTATTTCTCTCCCCCACCCCCTTCTCTTTCACCTCTTATTGTTTATGAAAATGACTTTATATTTAGTTTTCTTTCTTTACGTTGTTTTCTTTCATTTATTACTCGTGGTCCTCTTCATTTGCAATGCTCTGAAAATTTCATCTTAAAACGTAATACATCGGTTGTAGCTTGTGGCCATCATTCAATCAAGCGGTGATAGCTTGATAGTAATTTATCGAGCTGAATTTAAGTTTTACCAGAAATTAAGTTATTATTTACTTGGTCAAATCATTAATAAAAACATTCAACATAATCATGAGTTAGCCATAGAAAAATCGTGGCTGAGCAGGAAAGTTATAATTTTACCACAAACCAACCACAATTAACAATTTAGCCATAATTAAGAATAGCCGTGGCTAAACTATAGTTAAAATAACCACGTTTTGACCAGAAAAATAAATATAACCAGATTAGCCACTATATATCCATG
Source organism: Brassica napus (assembly GCF_020379485.1). NCBI lineage: Eukaryota > Viridiplantae > Streptophyta > Magnoliopsida > Brassicales > Brassicaceae > Brassica > Brassica napus. The sequence continues at coordinate 41,415,134 of NC_063452.1, read as the reverse complement.
AAAATAACCATGGAAAAACCACGAAAATAACCGTGGATAATATGTTAACCATGATATTGCCATTAAAACTTCATTGTTGTTTTATTAGCCACGTTTATACTATGGCTAAGGTCATCTCCGAACCAACAGCAAAATACGATTTTACTGTAATTTTTATACCAAAGTCTCTTCAATCAAACTGCAAAAATCACATCATTTTAGTGTAAAACTGTAGTACCACACTAAATTTGGCGTGTTACTATTCACAACACTAAACACTGTTCATACACTACTATTCACAACACTAAACACTGTTCATACACTACTATTCACAATATAAAATACTATTCATTTTACTTATATTAATAAATATTAGTTTAATAATTATTAGAGGCAAAATAAATTCATATAAAATAGTGAAATGAATAAATAAAATCAATATATTACATATATTGAAATATTTTATTTTAATTTATCATTTTAATATTGTTATATGTTAAAATTGTAAATATAATTACGTGTGATATATTTTTGTGTAATATAATTACATAACAAAATTAATTTATTTTATATATATATTAAATAATAATAAAAAATTTAGTTTAATTATATAAAAATAAAATAGAGTTTTGGTGTTATGGTTGGAGAAAAAAAAATTTTAGTGTTAAAATTACACTAAAATGGTATATTTTTCAGTGTTATGGGTTAGAGATGTCCTAATATTTAAGTCATGGTTTTGCCATAAACAACCAAGAGAACGAAAACAATATCATCTGAAAGCTTTACCTTGATGCTCCCACCTCCCAGGAGGTCTGAATATATATTTCCTGCAGAGGTATTCCTACCGGTTGCTGTCCGGCGAATTCTACGGCGGAGCAATGTCAACCTCGACAATGTGGCAACCGTGGGAACTTGTTCACTGACTATACAAGTAATCACGACGGAGAAGATACTGCACCTAAGAAAAACGGGACAGTCCTGATGATCAGCTTTTTATTCCTTTTTTACCCATCATAACAATTATTAGTTTTATGACAAGTAAAACAAATAATTAGTTTATTTTTAGCCATACCCATAATAACCATGTGATAAGTAAACAAAAAAAAATTGATCAAACCGGTTTTTTTATTTTATCTAATCTATTAAAACTGAAGTACAAGTTAAAATTAACCCTAACTTTCTCCTTAATATTTACCAAATTAAGCCACTCAACTTAACTATAAAAATTCTCTGCGAAGACGGTGCAGAGGGTGTTAGGCTGAAGGAAGGCTCGCATAAAAACAAGAGCTTGATGACACTCGGGACTGTAATTAAAAAACTGAGCGAAGGAGTTGACAATCAAGGAGTTCCCACCTGCAAAATAAAATCAAATTATTAATAAACAGATGAAGTACTTATCACTTAACATGCTTATGGAATGATGAAATCCATTTAGTAAAACCATAACCTTTAACCACATAAGTTATTTTTCTTTGAAATAGACAAAGGAATATAAATACATCAGAGCCCATCACTTTCGCATACACGAATACATCCCCTCTTGCGTGTTATAAACATTGTATATTCAAATTATTTTACGCATTATTATTTATTTTGCATCCTTTTACATACTAAGATATAATTAAAAAATATATATATTAAATAATTGAAAAGTTTAGTTATTACAAATATGAATAAATTGGTGCACGCTAGTGTTTCCGGACTGGCCGATCAAAACAGTTGGACTGTGGCTCGCTCTTTTAACCAGTTTCGGGTTGTATTAAAAACTAGATTTAATTAAACCGGCAAATCCGATCAAAAACTGCCAAAATCAGTAAAACTAGTGACCTGGTTCGACATTAAAATTTATTTCTCAAATTCAAAATTAAAAAAAAAAACTACATTAAAAAGATTTCATTAAAAATTCATATTGTTTGTAATATCTACCTAAATAAGTTAGTTAAAATAAAAATAAATTAAATTAAAACATAAAAATTTATAAGAATTTAGAAAAAACTTAAAAATTAAGATAACGATAATATTTTTGATGGGGTTCTTTCAAAAATGACTCAAAATTTTAAGTCAAACACAAAAATAACTTATATTTTTTTTGAAACTTTGTTTTGTCCTATTCACCCTAGAAGTTCTAGTTATTCACCAAAATGCCATTATTTTTTTTTATTTTTTTTCGAAAATAAGGCTTTTACCTTACCATCTTCATCTTCACCAAATATTTACAATTTTGCCATTGACATCAATACCTTAACCACCATGAACTACCAAATTGAGAGTGTTAATGCCCTAAAGTTTCGATTTTTTCTCATCCTTTCTCATTTTCTATCCACACAAACTACATATCTTACACTTTCTCTCAAAATTCATAAAAAAAACTTAAGATTTTGATTACAAATTATGTAAGGTTCATAAGCTCACGATTCTTGATGATTAACGAGTAGGTAGCTATTGTGGTGAAGTTCTGGGTGATTGGAGAAACCACGCAAGTCTATCTCACGAGTCCAAGGTATGAAATCGCGAACTACATTTTATTTTTCAGATCGGTTCGGCGAAGAAGACTTTCCTTTGTAAACAAAAAATTTCGAAATTCCCAGAGAAGACTTCTTTAGAAGTCTTCTTGGATAAACATGTTACTTTTAAATTTGACCGAAGTTGGTTAGAAATTTGACTTTTTGTAGAAGGCTTCTAAGGAAGTCTTCCTGGAGAAAACTTCTACAAAAGTCTTCTGAAAGTCTTTCCTAAGTCTTCTCAATGCCGGAAGATGTCTGCGTGGGTTACTTTTGCAATTGAAAAATAATAGTAAAACATTTAATATCAATGAGAAGACCTTCTCGAGTTTAATTCTAGGTTTTTGGTCAAACCTTTGCCCGCGAGAGAAGACTTCTAGAGAAGTCATCCGACGGAAGACTTCTAAAGAAGTCTTCTCTCAAAAAGTTAAATATAGTCAATTGCAAAACGTAACCCAGCAGACTTCTTGCGACATTGAGAAGACTTCCGGAAGACTTAGAGAAGACTTCTTCTGAAGTATTCTCCAGGTAGACTTCCCTAGAAGTCTTCTATAAAAAGTCAAAATTCTGACTAACTTCGGTCAAATTCAAAAGTAACATGTTTATCCGAGAAGACTTCTCTGGGAATTTCGAAAAAAATTCAATTTCAAAAGTAAGCCAATATTTACAAAGGAATATTTCCGAAGATGTCTTCTGTAGAATAGACTTCTTAAGAAGTCTTCCTTCGTAAATTTGCAATTGCAAAAATTACCTAAATAGAAGACTTCTTTTGAAGTCTACACAGAGTAGACTTCCTTTGAAGTCTTTCGTGGTTGACTTCAAAAGAAGTCTTCTACGTAAATCTTTATTAAACTTCAAATTTATCCAAAATTAAAATGAATTTTTAAAATCTTCTTGCTAATTCATGTTTATTAGTCAATATTGAGACTACTTAGTCGAATTTATAACTTAATTGGTGATAATTATGAAGTTACAAACATTGATGTTTAATAATGTTTCTAGATAAACGGAAAAGTCTTCTGTAAGTCTTCTTCATAGAAGACTTGTAGAAGACATCATAAGAAGTTTTCTGATGATTTTGTTTTATTAAGTTGATGTTATGTGTTTGTGTTGTCTTCATCATAAGATACAATTTTTAACTTCCATGAGATTTAAAATTTCAACTTTCACTTAAAATTCAATTTTGATCTTTTGTGAATTTGACTATGGTTTTTTGAGAAGTCTTCTCTCCTAGTTTTAGCAAATTTTGCTAAGTTTCTGTGTTGTTGTGTTTTGTTATGTGCGGGTAGAATGATTAAAATATTTTTTGGTATGTTGCATCAATAACTTTAATGAAGTCAAGTACTTTTGGCAAAACATGAACATATTTACCACTCTTTTGATTAACATCTCTTAAAGTTTACAAAATAATTCACAACTAAAATATTACACATACAAATCATAAAAAGACCATAAACAAAATTATTACACAGCTAGATATTATTTCTCAACATAGATAAGCTTGGACTCCACTTATATCATCTCTTTGTACCACTTTGGGCAGAAAACTTTGGAAGACTTTCTGAAGACTTCGTGGGAAGTCTTCTAGCATAAAATACAGAAGATTTCCAAAGAAGTCTTCCGAGAGTTTTCCGAGAGTATTTCGAGAGTCTTTCGAGAGTCTTCCAAGAATTATCCCAGAAGTCTTCCAAAATCAGTCTTAGATCTGAAAAATCTGCATATTAAACATTCAAATGACTTCAAAATAGAGAAGACTTCAAAATAAATTTTTAGATAATAAACAAAACAGTCAAATTAGGTTGAATCTATAATTTTTTAGAATCTAATATATAAAACACACAAAATACATATCCAAAATTTATATACCACTTTAGGCAGAAGACTTCGGAAGACTTCCTGAAGACTTCATGGGAAGTATTCTACAGGAAGTCTTCCAGCATAAAATGCATTAGAATGCTTTCTAAGAAGGCTTCTGAGAAGTCTTCCGAGAGTCTTCTGAGAGTCTTCTGAGAAGTCTTCCAAAGTCTCTCAGATCTGAAAAAACCTGCAAATTCAAAAACATTCAATTGACTTCAAAACAGAGAAAAACTTCAAAAATGAAAATTTTATGCTTACAAAATAAAAAAAACTATCACACTATGTTGAATCTATAGCTTTTTAGAATTTAACATATAAACACACACATAAATTCATATCCAAAATTTAGAGATGTACCTTTGAAAGAGTGAAATATGAGAATCATGTAATGAAAAACCTGCAAAAATAAGATAAATTAGTGAGAAGACATAAGAAAAGTGAGAAATAGATATAAAGTTGAGATTAGAGAGAGGTTGGAGAGTTTTAGAGTGAGAAACATTACATTTTTGTTCCAGTCATTTGAGAGGAAGAAAGAGAATGTGTAAATTTTCTTTATATATGGAGACAAAAATTCTAATTAAGTCAAATATTTTTGACCCAGAAGACTTCTGGAAGACTTATGGAAGACTCATGGAAGACTTATGTAAGACTCATGGAAGACTTATGGAAGACTTTGATTTAGGTGGGAAGCCTAAATTATTCCAAAATTTAGGCGGGAACCCTAAATTTTACTTAAATTTAGGCGCGATGTGACGGAAGACTTCTTTTTAAGTTTTCTGTGAGTCTTCTAGACCCTAAAACCAAATAACTATGCAAAAAAAACTATTTTAAACTTAAAAAAACTTAGAAAGTGTTTAAATCAAATTATTCGATAGTTCCTAAATATGTATAGGTCAATTTGAAAAAGAAAAAAAATGAAGATAAAATTTTAAATCTAACCCTAAAGATACCAACAATACTATAACATATGTTACCAAACCCTAAACCAATGACTCATGAACCAATCTACACTCACTCATCTATGTTGAAAATAATTCAATTTCATATAAACTAAATTTACATCGTTGAAAAATATTTATTATTACATGATTTCAAATTTTAAACCATGAAAATAATTTTTATAAAAATTTTAAATTATTTTTAAGATATATTCCATGAGAAGACTTTCTTTGGAAGACTTATGGAAGACTCCTGGAAGACTATGGAAGACTCTTGGAAGACTTATGGAAGACTTTGATTTAGGCGGGAAACCTAAATTATTCCAAAATTTAGGCGGGAACCATAAATTCTACTAAAATTTAGGCGGGATGTGTCTGAAAACTTCTTTTTAAGTCTTCTGTGAATCTTCCAGACCCTAAAATCAATTAACTATGAAAAAAACATTTTCTTAAACTTAAAAAAAAACTTAGAAAGTGTTTAAATCAAGTTATTAGATAGTTACTAAACATATATGTGTCAATTTGAAAAAGAAAAAAATGAAGGTAAGATTTCAGAATCTAACCATAAAGATGCATACAAAACTATAACATATGTTACCAAACCCTAAACCAATGACTCATGAGCCAATATACATTCACTCATCTATGTTGAAAATAATTCAATTTCAGATGAACTAAATTTACATCATTGAGAAATTTTTATTATTACATGATTTCAATTTTTTACCCATCAAAATATTTTTTATAAAATTATTTTTAAGATCTACTGAACGAGAAGACTTACAAAGAAGTCATCTTAGAGAAGACTTACAAAGAAGTCTTCTCCAACGGAAGGTTATAATGGTAAAATTGAATACATGTTTTTTATTTGTTCATAAGGGGGCTGTTGTAAATTCACTAGGCTTTTGAGTTACTTTTGCATTTGATTGAATTTGGGATACACTTTTGTATTCAAAATCTAGTTTTGAATCATTTTTGGCAAATCCCCCATTTTTGATTTAGTCGAAATATATATACAGACTTCTCTTACTATTTCATATATCATTTTCTATAAAATAAAAATAGATAATGATTCATTAGGTAATAACAAAATACCATTACGTGATTTTGAAACAAAAATTTGGCGTGTTACTATTCACAACACTAAACACTGTTTATACACTACTATTCACAATACAAAATACTATTCATTTTACTTTTATTAATAAATATTAGTTTAATAATTATTAGAGGCAAAATAAATACATATAAAATAGTTAAATGAATAAATAAAATCAATATATTACATATATTGAAATAGTTTATTTTAATTAATAATTTTAATATTGTTACTAGATTTTGAGCCGCCCTTAAAAGGACGAATATAGTTTTTGTTTTACATTTTTGTTGAAATTTAATTTTTATATTTGTGTTTTTAGTCATATATATGTTTTTCTTTGTATAATATTTATCTTAAATGATTAATAAGAGATTTTAATAATTATATTAAAATAGTTGGACCACACCTATATCAATAGGTCATGTTACTGTTTTAATAGAATAGATATGTTAAAATTGTAAATATTTATTTAAAAATAATTACATGTGATATATTTTTGTGCAATATAATTACATAACAAAATTAATTTATTTTATATATTAAATAATAATAAAAAATTTAGTTTAATTATATAATAATAAAATAGAGTTTTGGTGTTATGGTTGGAGAAAAATATTTTTTAGTGTTAAAAATACATTAAAATAGTGTAGTTTTCAGTGTTATGGATTAGAGATGTCTTAATATTTAAGTCATGGTTTTTCCATGTCATTTAGGTGGTTATAGTTTTCAAATTTTCCACCAACATATCAGTGGCAATGTGTTGTCTCGTCGAATCATCAAAAACTATATACCGCGGTTAAGGCGAAACAATGACTAATTTTCAACGTCATTTTTCTGTCTATGTCGGAGAATATATAATGAGGGATAAATTTCAAAAATAACCACGTTTATACGTGGATAGATTGGAGATGGTATCAACTATATAATTAAACTTCTCGACAAAATATTTTTCATTTGAGGATATAACAAAAAAATTGTAAGCAGATGATGTTTTTCTTTTGAACAAGGATTATGTCGTTATATTTTCAGTCGAGAGAGTGGATGGATCAGAGAGTTGATCCAGAAAATAATTGTATTTCAAATGTTTATATCAAGGTAGTAACACTTTTATTCTATTTTCTTCAAATGAAACATCTTATCGAAAGAGTAATACTTTATTGTGTCTATGCGTGATGCAAAAATGTGAAAAACATGGATGCAAAAATCGTTTCAAGACATATTTTCTCGTCTAGATTTAGAGAAATTACTATATATAGACGAGTCATGGAGAAAAATTTTATGATGTTGGTGAGAGTTCTGGGGCAAAGGAATTGTCGGCTGACGAAAATGTGGGAGGATAGTACTAGGAATGTTGAATATTATGGTTACCATCATGGTTCTGAAGCATATGATTACATGGGAGAAGACATAGCACCACATCTCTGAACCTATAGAAGAGACCATCAATGAAGAGTCACTTCATGATAGTGCTTTCAAGCATTTGAAATGACAATTCAACAGCTTTACGTTGGTGTGAAAAATGAATTTCTCATTTGTATCTTACATTGTGCATGATGAAAGTGAAGACATAATATAATTTGGAAAAATCATGTATTGATGAGTTATCTGAAGCTTTAAAAATGCTTCTACAGTCTAATTAAGCTCCATCATCATACTATGAAACAAAGAAGCTGACACTGGCGCTTGGGTTACTAGTACATAAGATTGATGGTTGTGAGGCTAATTGTATGCTATTTTGGAAAAGAGAAGATCTGAATTTGCTCACCTGTCGGTTTTGTGGTAGAGAATGCTACCATTATGCGTGTGACAAGTAAAAAAAAATACCAAAACAGAGAATGTTTTACATGCCGGTTACAGATTGTCTAAAGCGCATATACCAACCCGAAGCGACTGTTTCCGATATGTAGTGGCATAAACAACATGTGTCTCCATAAATGATTATGTTATAAATTGTGTTGTAAAATGTTTATGTTATAAAACAATGGTTCAAGTGTTTAGGATATAAACCATACAATGGTTTAAATGTTTAGGGGTTAGAGTTTAGGGACAAATACTTAGGGTTAAATAGTAACGGTTTAGTGACTACTAATTCGTGGCTGTGTTAAAAAAAAAGAATTGGCTCGATTAAATTTTGGTTTCGCGGTTAAATGAAACTTAGCCACAACTATTCAATGGCTGGGTAGTGGATATTTAAAAATAAACCAAAAATTAAATTGGTTTGCACCTAATAATTTGGATTTGCCACCAATTTATTTGGTTTCGTTGTTAATTATCCCTAAAAAATATCGTAGAGCCACAATGTAGCCACATTATTCTTTTTAGGCTAAATTTTAGCACTTTCTTTTGATCAACTCCCCTCATTCTCATTACGACACTTAGAAAAAACAAGTTTCTCTCCAATCCGAAAGCCTCGCCACCTCCGATCTTCGTCTTGCCATATATCGTCCTAAGACTTGCCCCCTCATATCTTCATTGTATCGCTGTCTGTCGTTCTAATGTACTTGTCTGTTCTTTTCTTCTTCCTCGATTCAATCCCTCTTTCTCGATTCTTCTTCTATAATTTTTATGGGTTTGGTTATGGATTTTTGATCCTTCTTGTTTGATTTTTTTGCATGTTTTGTTTTGGATTTTTACCGTTCTTCTTCAATTCATTCCTTGCATGTTTAGAATTCTGGTTTTCGATTTTCAATTCTTATTCGTCGATTCGTTCCTTGCTTGTTTAGGGTTTTGATTTTGGATTTTCAAGTTGGACTAAATTCTGATTTATTTTTTGGTTTTGCCGATTTTTTAGGGTTTTGATTTTTCCAATTGATTTTTATTTTGCCAATTTTTAGGGTTTCAAGTTGGATTACGACTACAATTTTTTTTATTGTTTCTGAGTTGGTTTTCGTTTTGGTTGTGACTAATGCTTATATTTCTTCTTTTGTGAACAAATATGAATCAAGACGAGTAACACAGACATCATATATGTCTCCACCAATGCCATTAGGAGCTATGAGACTGACTGTTTTCTCACTTCGTTCAAATAGCTACTCACAAATGACTCAAAATGTGATGTCCAATGTTCCTGCTAGGATATCCTAGCAACATCTCCATCCAAATAAAGTCAATGGAGCTCTATGGTAAGTTAGACAGTACTTGCGTTTCTATTAGATTAAATTAGATATTTTGTTGACTTTGTTTATGTTACACTTATCAAGACATTGTTAGATATATGTATATATATTGATTTTATAGTTATTCGAATTGTTTCATATAGTTATATATAGTTTTTTTGCTTATGCTTTACATTGAATATTGTTAATGTTGCTATTTTGTTATCTTTTTTGGTTTGTTATTGACCCTTCTATCCACTAATTTATCCGTGCAACATGGAAATGTTATTATATGGGATAAAGGAATAGTTGAATGTATGTTCCCTAAGAAATGATGAAAGTATGGTGGCAAACGTTTGTGGTATGTGTTTCAACTTAAACCATTTTCATAGATATTAGGTTTTCCTTTTATTTGCTAAATGTTTTGTTTTCCTTGTAGCAAAATTATTATTGAAAACTTCAGTTCAACGACTTGGTCTCTGGTCTTTGGAAGAAGAAGATGAGGATATCAGTTGGGGAAAGAATTAGCAAGGAGAAGAGGCAAAACAAGAAACCAAAGTACATTAGCGATGAAGACTAGACATACCTCATGGAACATTGGTTAATAAACCAGCACGAAAGAAGAGCATGAAAGCTGCCAAGAGCCGCAACTTTGACCTTGTAGATAAAGAGGTTCACAAGGATAATGCAAGACCTTGGTCCTTTGCACGCATTTGATAAAACATGGTATCGTTTAATGTCTTTATTTCTTTTAAATATATGCTTTCTCTAATGCTATTTTTTTTATGAACAAATCTCTAATGCTCTTTAAAAATTGTTTTTCAGATGGTTGAGAATGATGCTAAAGAACCACCATTATACATTGGCTGTCTGAAAGACACACACACACACACACAAAGATGGTACATTTTTGGAGTACTGAGCTGAAGAACTCGTCACTCAAGCTGAGATGAAAGCCACACAGATTTCTAACTCTGAGGGATCACTGAAGAATCCAAGCGCAACATCAGCTCCTTCACGCGTCCTGTTAAAAACATTCTATTTGAATGTTATGTTCTTATTATTACAATCATGTTATTTTTTGCCTAGTGTTGAAGTTTTGTAGATGGAAGTTGTTAATGTGCATGTTTTTCTTAGAATTAGGCTTTGATTATTAGAAAATGATGTGTTATGTTTTGATTAGTGTACGAGTTTAGAATTTGTTTGATGTGTTATGTTTTGCTTTGTGTACGAATTCTTTAGAATTTGTTTTGATGTGTTCTATTTTAGTTGGAGTTAGGCTTTGATTATTTAAATATGTCGTATTTAAAATGTGTTTATGTGTTCTAATTGTGTTCTGTTCAGACTATTTTAATGTGTTTTGTTTTGATTGTTTTGACTTTGCTTTCATAGACAACTCATGCCAAAAAGGGCATGTAGCGCCTTATACAAGAAGAATCCTCCATCTGGCAAAAGTTACACCGTCTTTTATCCGCAACTTCGATATGGAAATGCGGTTATCTAGTATGGAAACATGCCTCGAAAGCATCACGACTGATGTTGGTGATGGCAAGACAGACATATCATGCATGAAGGAAGACATGGCAGCAACAAGGGCTGCCATCAATCAGCTCTTCCATAATATTTTGCACCAACAAATCCATGTCTCTTCTGCTTATGTACCTATTGCTACTAATCAAGCCAATGTTCTTGCTATTCCTGAACAGATAGTGCAACTTCTTACTCAACCTACTCCAACAACTCAGCCACAAGTCCTTCCTCCAACCCAGCTAGAGAAGTCATAGATGGATGTTTGATGTCGATCTGTGGGATTGCAAATGCCTTTGTAGAGTTTATTGTTTTGTTCCTATGGTGTCATCTTGTTTACATGGATTTAAAATCTTAGTTGTTGTTAATGTTTTGTATAAGCATTGTTGGATTAGTCCTTATTTAGATTGCTTTCAACATTTATCATGAACAATTACAATATGTAGTGTACAATTATATTATAAATAGTTTAGTATTTTGTCAGAATTTTTTTTTTTTTGAATGCATGTTAAATTTGTATTCACCAAAAAACTGCTTTACATCAAGTGCATCTTATTTTTATAACTCTCCAACCGAAACAAAAATAACTACTCCCTACTTCCGAACCAAACCGCAAGGACACCCCACCCCCCAGTTTGTTCGCTTCCCTCACACTTACAAGGATGAATTTGTTCCTAATTTTCTTCTCAATGATCTTCTCCAAGGTTGCATGTTGCATAGTCGGCGCTTCACCATGCCTTTTTCTATTATGCTCTCTCCACAAATTATGTATTGCACACTGCATTGCATATCTGATGCAAAATAGTGCTTTTGCATCAAGTGACTTGTCTACAATGATTATCTTAAGAGCATTCCAGTCAACAGAGTAAGAATTTTAAAGGATCCCATTGCTAAGCTTCTTCCAAATGAACGCTGAGAAAAGACAATCAAAGAACATGTGGCTTTTTGTCCGAATTTGTGTTAGCTTATTTAGATTTTATGAAATAGCGAACATTTTTGGTTTCTACCCTACAATGATTATCTTAAGAGCATTCCAGTCAGCAGAGTAATAATGATATAGGGTCTTGTTTTAGGTTTCTACCCAGACTAATCATATAAGTAATGTCTGTTTTGGAGAATTAGGGTAACCCAAATCATAACGCCAAAATTGATATTTTAGTGTCATTTTGTTTATTCAACCACAACACCAAATTTCATACCAAAATAATATTATATTGTTAATTTAATATTTTAGTTATTTAATTGATAATAATCATATTTAAGTTATATCCTGTTAAATTTTTGTAAGTTTATGTTTTTAATATTTTTTTACATTTTATATTTTATAAAAATATTAGTTAAAAATTAAAATATATGTTATTAAAATAAGATATAAAGTATATAAAATAATTTTTATTTTATTTTTCTGAAAATAAAATGAAAACACAAAACAATACAATATATTTAGTTTTAATTATAAATTTAATCTAATTTTTAAAACTAATTTAACTATATTAATAAATATTTTATAAAAATACATTTTGATATTTGGTGTAATAAATAGTATTACATCAGTGAAATAATATTCAGAAAAACATCAAAATTTAGTGTTTTGGTGTTTCATTAAAGTTGGTCTTAATTAAGTTTCAGTCCATATACTCTCATAAAAAACCTAATATAACTAATTTATGTTAAGTTACAAAAACAAAAACAAAAAAAAACTAATTTATGTCTTTCTTTCTTTTTGTATTCCAAATCAATAATCCCATGAGACATGCGTCAACCTGCATCGTTCTTTTGGTGATTCTTAAAAAAAGCTTTGAATGATATTCCTAATTAAAAGATAAATACGATGCTACAATGGAATAAATAACTAAAATAACTTTTGTATATGGAAAAGAGTAAACTAAATAAAAATAAAATAAAAGAGTGGAAAGGAGAGAAGACAACAGCACCTAACGAGTATATGGGCTCACAAACTCTTATATATATTTTCTTTTCTTATTCTTTTCCAATTATTAATATCTATTGTTTCTTACCAAACTAACCACATAATATAATATATTACCGTTATAAGAAAATAAAATAAAATATATCTTTGCTTCTATATGTGTGTATGTCATTTCATGTATATATACACACCGAACATTGTTCTTCACTGAAACATTTGTTTCTGAAACACAAACCTCACACCTCTGAACACTTTCAAGAGTACATATCCCCGAAAAAATAAATAAGAAAAGAGCCATGGAAGAAAATCAACAAGAAGCTTCAATGGCACTAGTTCCCGTAGACAGCTTCTCTTACAGTTGGTTAGTTAACTTTCCTTCTTTAGAAGTTTCCATTGATGATTATCATCAAACCTACGAAGACTCTTCTTCTTCCTCCTTCATCGAGATGGATCCAAGATTGCCTCCTTCAAGAAGATTCTTCATCAACAAAGCCCATGAAAGTAGCTTTAAGTTCGATAACTTTGTCTCTTTCTCCGACCAAGATCACTCTTTAGTTCACGCCGACGAGCTTATCCGCGACGGCTACGTCGTGCCTTATATATCAAAAGCCACGTCAGCAGCTACCGAGGAAGAATATACGCCGTTGGATACGAAAAAGGAGAAGAAGATCGAGACGCGTGACATTAAAAACAAGTCTCCTTATAGAAAATTGAGAGTGTCGAAATGGGTTTTGTTCAAGTATCTTGATTTTTTGACCCCACTGTGTAAAAGATTAAGGAGATGTAGATCCGCTAGATCACCTGGAGGTATTGGAAGCGACACGAGGATCCGTGTAAGGACGTTGTCCAGAAGCAGAGTTTATTCTGATGAAACAACGTCGTCGCCAAGAATAAGTTTTGCAGATGATTATTATTGGAGAAGGTCTTGCGATTCAGAGAGTTCCATTTACGAAGCCGTTCTTCATTGCAAGAAATCTTTCGGTATCTTGTAGATATCATTTTTTGTTTAATTTTACAGTTACTTTTGATCATGTATTAATTATTGTTTGTTTATTTTAACAGAAAATTGAAAGTGAAGAATCAATCCATGGAAAAGGAGCAGCTAGGAGCCTAGGAGTAGAGATGGAGAATATTAGTACTTTATACATGGAGTAGGGGAGAGAGAGAGAGAGAGAGCAACTTGTAATGTGTCTTTTTGTTGTTAATCTCTCTTGAATTAAATAGTTTGATGTGATGATTCCATGTGAATGTGTCATCAGATGTGGATCAAGGATTTTTTTCTTCTCTTTTTTTTTTCTTTTTACATGAGTGGGCACATATATAGGTCATATAGGCATCTAGCAGAATCAAGAAAATATTTTCAGATTTTCTTGGCTATTTTTATCCATATATGTAAGTTAAATAGTTTCTTTTTATATATGTAATCATATATGTGCCTACCCATGTTTTACTTTCTGGACCAATTGTGTTTCAATATTTCTTACTTTTTGTGCAAAACTTGTCTTTTCTTGTCTTAGCGATGTCATACGGGGATGTCATCATATATTTGCATGATTGAACCCCTTATATTATCATAATTGTAACTCAAAACATTTAAATCAAACACAGAGAAGCAAAAAAAGGAAGTTCCAAAAACATAATATCCAAAACGTTATCAATATATATTTCGTAACCAAGGTGAAAATAGTCCCTTGTAAGTGGGTTCTAGACTTCTTGGTAATGGTTAAGGCCGATGATCCATTTTTGCTAGCCGCTTTTGTACTGTTTCAGTAAAATCAGCACGAGGTGTGTATTTTCTAAAGATAAAGTTAGATTCCGGGATAATTTGGAGATTATTACTCAAATACCACATAAAAGTTGTTATATGACAACAATATCATACATCTTTTGAAAATTATTCAAATGTTTGTAAACCCTTAGTAGATTAAAATAAACACTCTTGCTAAGTTTTTTCTAACTGAAATTATTTATAATTAAAAAATCATTAAAAGCATTAAAAAATCTACGTCACAAATAATTATAATCCACGTCACACTGTGATCAAAAGATAGGGAACATAACCAAATGATGTTTAACTTAAAACTTCATTCGTCGACTAAACCCTCACCGCCGTTTGAGCAGACATCGTTGTTTTCGTCCGAAATCGTCTTCTCCGCAATTGTCTTCTTCGAAATTGCTTTCTCCGCAAGTGTCTTTTCCGAAATCTTTTTCGAAATCATCTTCTCCAAAACTTTCTTCTCCGCAAGCGTCTTCTCCGAAATCGCCTTCTCCGCAAGCGTTTTTTCCAAAATCGTCTTCTTTGCAATCGTCTGAAGTCGTCTTCTCCGGTATGTTTCGACGCTTTACTTTTTTGTTTTTCTAGTTTGTGATTGAGTTTGATTTATGGTGTGGCTGAGTTAGTTTTCTATTGCTGTTGATTTATATTTACAGTAGTGGCTGAGTTAGTTTTCTATCGCGACTGATTTATATATATAATTGTGGCTGAGTATTTTTTGGTGGCTGGTATATTGTATGCTTTACGTTTGATTTATCATTGATATGTTATATATGTATTTTATGATCAGATGGATGTTTTTGAAGATCAAGCACGAGATTACCCTCCAAGACTTTACGCTGAAAGGGCTTCTAATCTTGAAAATAAAGACATTAATCACAATTTCCATACGGGAGACATCCCTCACGTTATTTTGTATTTGAGTTATGTTATGTTTATTTTGTATTTGATTTATGCATTGTTATACAGCTCAGCCGTGTAGTTCATATATCTCAGCCGTGTCATTTATACAACTCAGTCATACCTCAAACATACCCTAAAATCGGAAAATATTTATATAATTCATTTGTGTCGTTTAGATAACTCAGTCGTATCGTTTATATAACTCAGTCATGCCTCAAACATACCCTAAAATTGGAAACTGTAATTGAAGTACTTAACAAAAATATATTGAAGCTCCTCTTATCAACATCAAGTGAATATAAATTGACTGAATGTGTGTAGTTTCTTGAGTTTCCAAGTTGAGACTCTAAAATGATCTTGAGATATATGTTCTCTTACAATTACTTATATAATTACTTACAAGACTTTAACTTGATCTTGAACCCCAAATCATATAAAGTAAACCATATACGATGTACTTTCATTTGAATGTGTGTACTTTCTTATATTTCCAAGTAGACATCCTTAAGAACCTTAAACCCTATATCCTATACCTTAAACCCTAAACTTTAAATCCTATCCGAACAGTATCTCAGCCGTAACGGTCCTATAACACAGCCGTTAAGTATAAGTTATATCGCGAAGTTTCTTATTTTGGGAAGGAACAAAACCATAAATTCGGGCATGCAAATTTTACTAAATTTTATTAAATTTATCTCGCGAGGTTTCGTCGTTCTATATCTCTCTATATATTTCCCCTCTCAGAAACCTTGTCTCTCCCATCACATACTCTCTAGAAAAACATAATCCTCGTCAAAGTTACATATTCTCTCTCCAAAGGCCTATGTCATGTCGATTGTCCCTGGTTTGACATCTAAGTTACAAAGCAATGTCAATGCCATACTAAGTTCTGCAGATCGGGATAACCTCCCCGTTCTAAACCTTGGTGTGGGTGCCTATGTTGACAGAACAATTGTTATGTTGTTTATATTTTTACACGATCTCTCGCAAGCGATTCCAAAGATTCTTCTAGAAGGCTGGGTTCATGAGTGGCCGACTTACAGCTTCATTCCCGATCATTTAAGGAACAATGGTTTCTTATACTTGTTTTAAGCAACAATTATGTATCCATTTTAGTTTAATAACAAAACTAATATTTTTGTTTTTTTTGTAGCGAAAATATACGTGGGATGCGAGACATAATTTGACAGTTGGAGTCTAGAACATTATTTCGAAATCAAATGCACACCTTGAAGATGATATGGGAGCTTGGCTGCGAGAAGCCTGATTGGAAGCTAACTAGAGTTTGGCTTGATCTCATCGATATGTTTAATGAGTTTGGCATGATAATTTTGGTTTTTGAATGTAACTCAATTTTCCTTGTAATCAGATGTTATGTTTATGTTTATATAACTCAACCGTACTGTTTATATAACAAAGCTGTATCATTTAAACAACTCAGTCGTATCATTTATTTGTCATAACTAAGCCATATCGTTTAAATAACGCAACCACATCGTTTCAATAACTCAGCCGTATCGTTTATATAACTCAGTCATATCGTTTTTTGTCAGAATTCAGCCGTATCGCGAAGTTTCGTCTTTCCATACTTTGAAAAGTTTGGCTCCCTTTATTTGCCCTAATCTCGAGACCTTTCTAATCTCGAGATGATGATACTTTTAAAAAAAAAACTAAACGTCGTCGTGTCTATGTTTCTTTTTATTGGTTCAGAATCATTGATTGAAGATACCTTCTTCTTTTTCTTATTATGAAGTTGTGATTAGGGTTCTAAAATATCTTAAAAAATGTCTTTCTCATCTAACCCAATCTCATCCTACGATTCATGTAAGTGGAATTCGATTTTGTTCGTTTCAACTCCTGTTGAAATTAATTGGATTTCGTGGTAGACAACTTAAGAAGGGGACGTGGGAATGTGGAGAGAGGAACACCAAAATGGTGTTGGTGTGATGATACCTCTGATATATTTACATATGGAACAACTAAAAATCCAGGAAGATTGTTCTGTAACTCAACCATTTTAATCATAACTCAGCCGCAATGTAACCATAACTCTGCCGTATTGTAACCATAACTCAACTATATTTTAACCATAACTCAACTGTATCGTTTACATAACTCATCTGTATCGTTTAAATAACTCAGCCGTATTTTAACTATAATTCATTCGAATTGTAATCATAACTCAGCCGTATTGTAAACAAAATTCATACCTTAGTATATAAAACACTAAAATCCTTGATAGTCGGTGAATCTTCGTCATGTGTTGGAGACGCACCGTATGAAATGAAGTTATCATTTCAGATGACGCACCATCCGAGTCGTCGAACATATCAAATTAGCTTTCAAAATCATCATATTCTTCGTCTTCTTCGCCTACTTCATCTTCTCTGCCTACTTACAATTCTTCTCCTTCCATTTTACCAGAGCAATCAATGTCTTTCTCGTTGCGTTTCTTCTCCAAGCTGAAACCATCATAACCCCACTGTATCTAAATTCTACTTATGAGCCTTCTACTTCTGAGCCATAACTGAATAACCTTTTCTTCTTCTCTCTCGCTCCGCGATTCCGACTAATTTCGCTATCCTTTTTCTCAGGTAATCTCTACACAGAGACGTAGATGTTTGATTTTCTTTAGGCTTAGAAAACCTTTCAATTGTCAAGCATTGGAGACGTAAACTAGTGGAGTATCGTACGCCATTGTTTTCAAAGATTTATTCGAGAACATGTAGCTCTATCAATCCCTAATCATCGAGTACCGACTTCGCAATCCCTAATCCCTAATCCATTATTTTCCTCATCTATATGCAGAACTCTACACACCTCTACCGTCGGTGTTGAATAAATAATTATTTTTCTTGACACAATTACCGGAAACAATAATTACCGGAGCCATAAGATCTAGGAGAAAGATGAATGAAAATAATAATAATGAATATGGTAGATGATGAAGAAGAAGTAGAAGAAGAAGACACGGCGTCTGTACATAAACCCTAATTTGGTTGTTGCAATGTTAATAATGACATGGAAAATAAGAGATGATGACATGGACAATAGGAGCTGATGACATGGAAAATCGGTAAGTCAGCCACCAAACGAACACATTAGTGAGCCTAAATAAATCAACCATCAAGTACAAATGTAAATCAGTCTCAACGTGAATACTATTTCAGTACTTAATTTTTCACTAATAAATCATTCGTAATTAGGCTAGAAAATATTAAGTCAGTTATATCGTCAAATAAATCAGCCGTCAAATAAATGTTATTGTAGTAATTAATCTTTTGCTAATAATTCAGCCGTAATTAAGCTGAGTTTACTATTAATCGAGCTCATTACGGCTGATTATACGTAAATCAACTATAACTACCTCCCATAATCCAACCGTAAATTTAATAACTCATCTAGCCAATGATCACTAAATCAGTCGGAGAAACATAACTCAGCCGTGTCTTATCTATAACACATTCAAATTTTCGACAAATCAGTCCGTCGATGTATAAATCAGTCGTAACTTGTGTTCGTAAGTCAGCCGTTATCTCATAAATCAGCCACATTTCTGTAAATCAGCCGTAAGTAATCAGCCGTAAGTAATCAGCCGTAACTTAAGGCTGATTTATGTTGTAAGTCAGCACATATCTTATAAGTCAGCCGTGTTGTTTAAATCAGTCGCAAAGTAACCATAACTTAGCTGTCAATACCGCCGTTGTACTTTTGGCTGAGTTCTTTAACATGTCAGCAATATCCTAGGTGGAGCCGGGTTTTTTCTGATGTGGCATTAAAAAGTAATGGCATTTTTATAATGCTAGTTAAAATAACATTACTTTTTAGTGCCACTCAAACCATAATATTCCAACATAAAGTTTTATGGTAAGGATATGAATGTCAATTTTATTTTTGATTAAGAAACATCACACCACATGATGGGTAACACAGATCTGTTAACAAACATATGTGAAACTCCTCATAACATTATCGTATTTCCAAACGACAAACACTCATATGCGACAAAAGAAGGATCACTTCCCCTTGGTGGTCATAGGATCCTCACGTTCTATATGTGCTTGATCTCTCCTACACCTTGATTTCATTGGCACGATTATTACGACAATTGGTTTGTTTTTCTATCTTCACTGGCAAATTATGCATTATACATGACTGTTCTTTGACGATGTCGATATGAGCAGGTGATGAATAGAATGTGGCTTATAACTTTTGCGGGATAGTTTTAGGCAGCGCATACAAGACTACAACTAACAACTACACATCCTTGTGGATAAACTTTTGGGACACCCGAGAAAGAAAGCAATATCTTCAGTTTTATGTACACTTAAGGATTTTGATAGTAGTAGTTGTGAATTTAAATATTTGTGCAACATTTTTATTCAGTCTGAACACTCCCGTGATTCGTTTTATGGCAGTTCTAATAAATCTACCAATTTTTTCTCCCTAATACATTTTGATCTTTGGGGTCCATACAAAACAAAATCATCATTTGGGGCTCATTGTTTTCTCTCAATAGGTGTTGACCATTCTAGAGCAGTGTGAACTCATCTTCTACTCGCAAAGAGTGAAGTCGCACAAGTTCTAAAGAATTTTTGTGCGATGTTAGAAAGACAATTTGGAAAGAAAGTTCAAACGGCTTGAAGTGGCAATGGAACTGAATTCATGTGTCTATGTTACCATTTTCTAGAAATTGAATCTCCCATCATCCCTCATGTGTTGGAATTCCACAGCAAAACGAATGCACTCTGACCTTAAGCATCGACATATACTCAATGTTGCGATATCTCTTTTTTTTCAAAGACATCTACCAATCAAATTTTTGGGAGAAAGCATTCTCACTGATGCAAATAAACCGCACACCAAGTACGCTCCTTGATGAAAAATCTCCATATGAAGTCCTACACATCTCTGCGCCATTGTATAATCATCTATGGGTTCTTGGCAGTCTATGTTTTCCTAAGCGTCTAACTGCCAAAACAAATAAGTTCAAAGCTCATAGCAGAAGGCACATTTTTATTGGTTATCTTGTTGGTCCAAAAGGTTCGCGAGTTTTTGATCTTGAAACAAGCGACTTCTTTGTCTCCAGATATGTAATTTTCAATGAAACATTGTTTCCATTTACAACAAGTCAACCCTTTGTTCCTAAACCAATAATTCAATGACTGACACTTCTCCTTTATAGTACAAAGACTTTAGTGACAATTCTGCTCCATCTCCAGTCATAATTTACAACGACATGGGGAGCACTAAAACCACTAATGTGCAGCCTTCTGGTCAGTCACCAATATCAACTCCTACTCCATATTCTTCACCATCCTCTTCGCAAGACATATCCTCTCCAGATGAAAGGCCACTAGAAATTCAAACAATAGTTCCACAAGTGGAACAACTTGGTTGAGGTGTACGTCTAAAGATTTCATTTACGCGGCTCAAGCCATACATGACTTACTACGTTCAACGTGATATAAACAATGTTCTCGCATCCACCAACTCCATGTTGGTTTTTTCTGGTACATCTCTATATCCCATCACTAATTTTGTTTTTATATATGGCTTCTCAGATATGCACACAACATTTATGGCAGCTATAACTCATGGAGACGAGCCTATTCATTTTTGTGATGTTGTGAAACTTAAAGTTTGGCGACGAGCCATGGGAACAAAAATATATCGCACTTAATGAGGATAACGCATGGTCGTTCCAACAACTTCCTCCTAGAAAAGATCCCTTACGTCTAAATGGGTTTATCGCATCAAATACAATGTCGATGGAACTGTTGAACAACAAAAAAAAAAGCACATTTGGTTGTCATGGGAAATCATCAAGAAGAAGGTGTCGATTGTAATGAAACTTTTGTTGTGGTTGTTAATATGAACACTATTCGGATTCTTCTTAAAGTTACATATGCCAAAAAACTGGGAACTTCTACAAATGGATATCCATAATGAATTCTTACATAGTGACCTCAAAGATGAAATCTAAAAACCTCCACCGGGATTTACACCTTCGAATCCATCTCTTGTATGTAGTCTACACAAGTATTTATACGACTTGCGCTAGGCACCTCATTTTTGGTTTTCAAATTTATCAAACTCTATACTCATATATAGATTTGTCCATTGTCAGAAAGACTACTCTCATTTCACTAGGGTTAATGGTGATAAGGTTCTTTACATACTCATCTATGTCGATGACTTAGCAATCATTGGTAATGATTCTGAGGTTATTACTAAATTCAAAAGTTACATTCATACATGTTTTTGCATGAAAGACTTGGGAGTTCTGAAATAATTCTTGGGAATCATAGTCGCATCTTTTACAACAAAATTATCGTTTTGACGTCATTCCAGAATGCGGTCGCACAGGTGCTCATCCTTTTGATATGCTTATGGAAACAATTCACAAACTCGCGTCCTAAAGTGGCCCATCTAACTTAACCAGTCAAGGTATATACTACTCTCATCTACCTATGATATCCAGTTGGCAAAATATTGTGTTTCTATTTTATCTGCAAAAGCCGAATATAGGTCAATGACACTCGCCGACCAAGAACTTATATGGATAAAGGAGCTGCTCGAATCACTTGGTCACGTACGAGACTCCTATGATTTATGATAGCAAGTTAGCTATGCATATATCAGAAATCATGTTTTTCATGAACTCACAAAGCACACTGTGAAGGATTGTAACTTCATTCAAGATGAAATCACAACCGGAAACATCATTAGTTCTCATGTCAGTACAACTTATCAGCACAACTTATCAGTTTGTTGACCTTCTCATTAGCTCTTGGAAGAAAACAATCTTTTATCTACTTGGCAAGTTAGGCGTTTATGACCTCCACGCTCCAACTTGAGAGGGAGTACTATGATATATGATATTGTTTAATGGGCAAATCTCCAAAATAGCACATTTCTAAGTTTATATAACAAAAATAACACTCAAAAACTAAAATGACCAAAATAGCACATTTCTAAGTTTATCCTTTGAAAATTTTAATTTTTTTATTTTTCAAAATTTGAAATCTTATCCCCAAAACCTCATTTCTCAACTCTAAACCCTAAACCCTAAACTCTAAACCCTAAACCCTAAACCATAAACCCTAAACCCTAAACTCTAAACCCTAAACTCTAAACCCTAAACCCTAAACCCTAAACCCTAAACCCTAAACCCTAAAATCTAAATCTTAAACCCTAAACTCTAAACCCTAAACCCTAAACCCTAAATCCTATACCCCATCCTTTAACTCTAAACCCTAAGTTTGTGACTTTTGATAAAACATTAAGTGCTATTTTTGTGATTTTTGACCTTGAGTGCTAGTTTGGGAACAAAAACTTGATTTAGTGATATTTTTGTTTTTTTCTCTTGTTTAATACTACATGTTTTACTATTGTTATAGAAGTTGTCATGTTTTCTTATTTTCTTGCCTCTTAAGATTTAAATTAATATGTTGTACTATATATGATTAGCTTTTTCCTCTCAATAATATGAAACTCTTTTCTTTACTTTAATATAACTTCTGAAAAAGTGTAGGAACATTATTCAATACGTGAAATTGTTGCTTTATCACAAAAATTTTCCCTTCAAAAAAAGTTACAGGATTATGTCATATTGTGTTTCAATATACGTATATGTAAACAAATACATGTGATAAGAGAAACTTTAATGTATGTAGCATTTTAACAAATTTTATGATTTTATACCTAAGTGCAGGAATGGAACACTAAACAAAATTGGGAAGGCTGGAAGTTCATGGACCTATTAGTCACATAACAACAGTCAATTTAGAATTTGACTCGTACAAACCAAATGTTGGCGTTTGAAACTCAGAAAAAAAAAATTAAATGTTTTATTTAGCAAAAACATAATTTGCAAGTGACATAAGCAAATGTGGATGACACCAAATTCAAACTATTTACGTTTTCTTGTCTAAGCTTAACTTGTTATTCTCTTTTTCTACATACTTAAATATGTGTAAACATTGCTAAAAATTTGTATTTACATTTCTACATACTTCTATTATCAATAAATTTAACTAGACCAAAAAAATAGAAAACAACTAAATCAATATATGCTTACATATAAATGAAAAAAAAAATCTAATGATTAGTCCAAAACTGTTTAAACCAAAACTCTAATAAATTGAAACGAAACCCTCCCTTATATTTTTTCTAATTTGGTCCTCATCTAAGTTTGCTCATAAATTAACTACGGATAGTCATAGAGAACAAATTCCTCAATAACTGGAATATTTTGTAATTATAGATTTTAATACACTTTTTTACATCACACGGTCATTTTATTACTCAAACTAGATGTGATCTCGACAACCAGACCGAAATATAACAACTAACAAAACAAAATTCCATATAGAAAGATCTTGCAGTTCTAGGTAGAGAATCCAAAATTCCATTTTTGCCCTTGAGGTATGTAGAATATCTTGAATGCTTGGAATCTTCTTTGAGAGTCAATCACTTCTAGCTCTGTTAAGAAATTTGTTCATGCATAAGGTTTTTTAATCATAGTGAAAGGTATGTGCAGTTTGTTTTAAAACTCTAGGAAGTTGAATGTCATAGTATACTCTCCATCACCCAGAATTTTGAATGTAAATCTGACTCATGTCGTCTTATATTTCGTGTCCCCAATAATTGAATATGTCTAGAGATGTCTATCCAAACCAATCCGCATCCACTGAATTGAGAGGTGGAAATCCATGAGTCTTCCACCAAACATATGTTCACTAAGAATATGGATAGTCAATCAGTGTTACTTAATGATTGTGATGTTGTAAGAATAGTCACACTCACAAAGTACCAAGCTTTGCATTCTCTTTCCACGTATCTGATTAATTCAAGGGGGTCTCTATCTATGCCTCTGAAAATTTTATCGTTATCGTTATACATGGATATGTGTTCATGTCCAATTATGGATCTGTTCTGGATCTGGATCTTCAATACTGCTCTTCCTCCAAAAGTCTATATTAGCATAAATACTCAGTATAACAGGGAAGATATCAGGACTCGATGGTGTTGCTGATAAATACCATGCACACAAGGCCGGTGGGCACTCAAAAGTGGCATGAGAAACTGATTCGTCAAGGTCCCCACATATATGCCAATAATTATCACATCGCATATGACAACGTGTTAGGTTCCTTGTTACCGCTACATGGCCGGTTATAAGCTGCCAAATAAGGTGGCACATCTTCTGGGAGTCTTTATTTTCAACACAAAGGTCTGACGCTTGGTGATACTTGTTGGACCCAATATTGGTCAACTAAGTAATTGGGCCCGAAAGGCTTGGCCCGCGCGACCACGAGAGGAGCCCGACTGCGACGAAGCAGGAAGAAGATCGATCCAAGGAAACAGAGATCGCGGAACGGTTGCGAGCATCACGGGAGCAGCCCGTTATAAGAAGAGATCGACGCATAAGGAAGGGACACGTTGAAAATCCTAGAGAGAGCTACACCCATACTTCGACCTTGTTTTCATCCATCTTTAGATCTTTTCTCTTAACGATCTCGTTGTAACGTTCGATCTTGTTTTACTCATTGTATTCGATCTTATTCATCAATAAAAGTCCATTTTTGCCTAGCGGAAACTGATTACATCGTTGTGTTCTAAAGATATCGTTGCCCACATCGTTTACCTTCCCTAGACTGAACTCCCGATCACTATCAAATTCTTAGTGTAGATTTTAGGATCTACAATACTGTGCTCTGAGAAGAACCTTTCTTCTTCATTTTTTGGGATATTCTGTGCTACCCAGTATCCAGGCTTAACAGTATATTGACCATGCTTTGTGAAGCTCCAAAAAAATATATCTCGATGGGTGGTTTGTCTTATGACCAAACTACGAATCAGTGGTATATCCTCTTGGACTACATAATTTTGAAGAATCTCCACATCCCATGTCTAATCCCCTTTGATAAAGTCACCAACAATCATTCACAGATGTACCACAAAGGCATTAGGATGTGCCGGTCTAGCTGGTGTTATAGGAATCAAATGAGCCTCCCACATTTTAACCTCATATCCTAAATGAATGTTCTGTCTAGTCCTCAGTAGTAGTAATTTTCTTGTCGTTGAAATACTACATAGGAAGGATTATCCAACGAGTTACTCGCAATGACGAGCTAAGTCAATAGTATCTTCCACGCAAAAGTCGAGCTACCAGAGAATCTGAAAATTGAATCAATCACCATATTTGGTTTTCCAGGAGTGCCATATTTAGGTCATGGATCAGGCGGAATCCAATTCCACCGTTCTCTCTTGGTAAACGAAGTTTAAGTTTCTCTTTTAGATGGATTTAAACTCCACCAGAAATGTGCAATAACACTCGCAAATCTCTCACATATCTCCAAAGAAAGTAAGAAGATAAACATAGTGTAAGCCAGTAGAGCTAGTAAAATAGTTTTGATTAGCACTTATTTCCCCTTTTGATAACCATCAGCATGTCCTTCAATTCACTTTGTTTTGTAATCTTTCCTTTAGAACAACTTGCATTTATATCAGCTAATATCTTTTGGATCTGTATATATGAACTCATTCCACCTTCATTTTTGATCTCAAGAGTTTCTTTTATGGACAGAACTTAGGTTCACGAGGGTGAACCTTTAAATTCACTCCACTCTTTAGCACCAATCAAATTTCCACATAGATTATGAATTAAAAAACATTAAATTAAATAAAAAATAGCTACAAAAAATAAAAAATTTAATTTTAACGACGCTAATGCTTCCACGTAAACCCTGAACCCTAAATCTTAAATTCAAAACCCCATACCCTAAATTCTAAACCCAAATCCAAACCCTTAAACCCAAACCCTATACCCTAAACCCTAAACCCTAATCATAGATCCTAAACCCAAATTATATACCATAAACCCAAAAACTAGACTATAAACCTAAACTCTATACCCTAAACTCAAGTCCTAGACCCTAAACCCAAACCGTAAACCTTAAACCCAAAGTATATACCCTAAACCCAAAACTTTAACCATAAGTCCAAACGGTAAATCTTAAACCCAAACCTAAAACCTATACCCTAAATCCAAATCCTAGACCTAAAACCCAAACGGTAAACCCTAAATCCAAACCCCAAACTTAGATGCTATAGGGTTTGGGTTAAGGTTTAGGTTTAGGGTCTAAGACTTGGGTTTAGGGTATAAGGTTTAGGTTTATAGTCTATTTTTTGGGTTTAAAGTATATAATTTGGATTTAAGGTCTAGGATTAGGGTTTAGGGTATAGGGTTTGGGTTTAGGGTCTAGGATTAGGGTATAAGGATATAGGGTTTAGGTTTAGGGTCTAGGATTAGAGTTTAGGGTTTAGGATTAATGTTTAGGGTATAGGGTTTGAGTTTAGGGGTTTGGACTTGGGTTTATAATTTAGGGTATAGGGTTTTGAATTTAAGATTTAGGGTTTTGGGTTTATGTGGAAGCGTTAGCATCGTTAAAATTAGTATTTTTTATTTCTTATAGCTATTTTTTGTTTAATTTAATATTTTTTAATTAATAATCTATGTGAAAATTTGATTGGTGCTAAAGGATGGGGTGAATTTAAAGGTTCACCCTAGGGGGTGAACCTAAGTTCTGTCCTTCTTTTATTCACTAATTTTATTATCTTGCTTCAGGAAATTCATATATACTTCTATGGAAATTTTCACTACAAGATATCATAAGTAGGTGGATTTCGTGATCTATTTATTTTTTCGTTTTGTTTGAATGTGCTTGTCATTTATATGAATCTTTAGCATTTTCTGTAGTATACCTGACAATCTACAATCTATCACAATAATCACATGTTTAAATATACCATAAGGGTTGTATATATATACATATGCAAACATAAAGTGGGAATCTTTGCAAATTATGACAGAGTTTTGATTTTGATCCTTCTATGATTGTTTAAAATCAGAAATCATAAACCATCGGCGAAATCCAAAACTTGACAGAAATTTGACGCTTGTGTCTAGATTTCAAACTTAGCCTAGGCTAGACCTGGACGAATCGGGTATCCGGACAATTTTAAGGTATCCGGATTCAGATCTTTATCCGGCGGATCCATAATTTTACTATCCTTATCCGGATCCGGGGTTCTCGGATATCCGGATGTCGGATATCCTTCTAAAAATTGTAATATCCGGCGGATATCCGGATCCGGATTTGGATCTTTAAAATAAATAAAAAATAATATTAATATATATAAAATATTAAAAAAATTAAAAATAAAAAAATATATAATATTTTTAATTATTTCTATGTATAAGATTACAAAATTTACATACAATTTATATATACTATTATAAAAATGAAAATATATTAAATAAAATTAATTTTTATATATAGATGTTACTATTTTTGAAATAGTTATTAATAAAAC